>NW_027675596.1:0-84008 GCF_965601325.2 Salmo salar | reverse complement strand
CAACACACACACACACACACACCGACAACACACACACTCACACACACACCGACAACACACACACACACAACACACACACACACACCGACAACACACACACACACACACCGACAAAACACACACGCACACACCGACAACACACACACACACACACCGACAACACACACACACACACACACACCGACAACACACACACACACCGACAACACACACACACACAACACACACACACACACCGACAACACACACACACACACACACACCAACAACACACACACACACACCGACAACACACACACACACACCGACAACACACACACACACACACACACCGACAACACACACACACACCGACAACACACACACACACAACACACACACACACACCGACAACACACACACACACACACCGACAAAACACACACGCACACACCGACAACACACACACACACACACCGACAACACACACACACACACACACACCGACAACACACACACACACCGACAACACACACACACACAACACACACACACACACCGACAACACACACACACACACACCAACAACACACACACACACACCGACAACACACACACACACACCGACAACACACACACACCGACAACACACCGACAACACACACACACACCGACAACACACACACACCGACAACACACACACACACCGACAACACACACACACACACACACCGACAACACACACACACACACACCGACAACACACACACACACACCGACAACACACACACACACACACCGACAACACACACACACACACCGACAACACACACTCACACACCGACAACACATAAACACACACACACCGACAACACACACACACACACACTGACAACACACACACATACACACCGACAACACACACACACACACCGACAACACACACACACACACCGACAACACACACACACACCGACAACACACACACACACACCGACAACACACACACACACACACCGACAACACACACACACACACACCGACAACACACACACACACCGACAACACACACACACACAACACACACACACACACACACCGACAACACAAACACACACACACACACACACCGACAACACACACACACACACACACACCGACAACACACACACACACACACACACACACACCGACAACAAACACACACACCGACAACACACACACACACAACACACACACACCGACAACACACACACACACACACCGACCACACACACACACAAACACACCGACAACACACACACACACACCGACAACACACACACACACACCGACAACACACACACACACACACCGACAACACACACACACACACCGACAACACACACACACACACACACACACACACACACACACCGACAACACACACACACCGACAACACACACACACACACACACCAGCAACACACACACACATACCGACAACACACACACACACACACCGACAACACACACACACACACACCGACAACACACACACACACACACCGACAACACATACACACACACACACCGACAACACACACACACACACCGACAACACACACACACACACACACACACCGACAACACACACACACACACCGACAACACACACACACACACACACACACACACACACCGACAACACACACACACACACACACACCGACAACACACACACACACCGACAACACACACACACACAACACACACACACACACCGACAAAACACACACGCACACACCGACAACACACACACACACACACACCGACAACACACCCACAACACACACACACACCGACAACACACACACACCGACAACACACACACACACACACCGACAACACACACACACACACACCGACAACACACACACACACACACACACACACCGACAACACACACACACACACACACCGATAACACACACACACCGACAACACACACACACACACACCGACAACACACACACACACACCGACAACACACACACACACACCGACAACACACACACACACACACCGACAACACACACACACACAACACACACACACACCCACACACACACCGACAACACACACACACACACACACCGACAACACACACACACACACACACACCGACAACACACACACACACACACCGACAACACACACACACACACACCAACAACACACACACACACCGACAACACACACACACACACCGACAACACACACACACACACACCGACAACACATAAACACACACACACCGACAACACACACACACACACTGACAACACACACACATACACACCGACAACACACACACACACACACACCGACAACACACACACACCGACAACACACACACACACACCGACAACACACACACACACACACACCGACAACACACACACACACACCGACAACACACACACTCACACACACACACCGACAACACACACACACACAACACACACACACACACCGACAACACACACACACACACACCGACAAAACACACACGCACACACCGACAACACACACACACACACACCGACAACACACCCACAACACTCACACACACACACCGACAACACACACACACACCGACAACACACACACACACACACCGACAACACACACACACACACCGACAACACACACACACACACACAAACCGACAACACACACACACACACACACCGACAACACACACACACACACCGACAACACACACACACACACGCACACACACCGACAACACACACACACACCGACAACACACACACACACAACACACACACACACCGACAAAACACACACGCACACACCGACAACACACACACACACACACACACACACCGACAACACACACACACACAAACACCAGCAACACACACACACACCGACAACACACACACACACACACACTGACAACACACACACACCGACAACACACACACACACACACCGACAACACACACACACACACACCGACAACACACACACACACCGACAACACACACACACACACACACACACACACCGACAACACACACACACACCGACAACACACACACACACAACACCGACAACACACACACACACACCGACAACACACACACACACACACACCGACAACACACACACACACACACACTGACAACACACACACACACACACCGACAACACACACACACCGACAACACACACACACACACACACACACCGACAACACACACACACACACACCGACAACACACACACACACAACACACACACACACACCGACAACACACACACACACACACCGACAACACACACACACACACCGACAACACACACACACACACAGACAACACACACACACACACACCGACAACACACACACACACCGACAACACACACACACACACACACACCGACAACACACACACACACCGACAACACACACACACACAACACACACACACACACACCGACAACACACACACACACACACCAACAACACACACAGACACACCGACAACACACACACACACACCGACAACACACCGACAACACACACACACACCGACAACACACACACACCGACAACACACACACACACACACCGACAACACACACACACACACACACACCGACAACACACACACACACACACACACCGACAACACACACACACACACACCGACAACACACACACACACACACCGACAACACACACACACACACCGACAACACACACACACACACCGACAACACATAAACACACACACACACCGACAACACACACACACACACACTGACAACACACACACATACACACCGACAACACACACACACACACCGACAACACACACACACACACCGACAACACACACACACACACCGACAACACACACACACACCGACAACACACACACACACCGACAACACACACACACACACACCGACAACACACACACACACACACCGACAACACACACACACACACACCGACAACACACACACACACCGACAACACACACACACACAACACACACACACACACACACCGACAACACAAACACACACACACACACACACTGACAACACACACACACACAACACACACACACCGACAACACACACACACACACCGACCACACACACACACAAACACACCGACAACACACACACACACACCGACAACACACACACACACACCGACAACACACACACACACACACCGACAACACACACACACACACCGACAACACACACACACACACACACACACACACACACACACACACCGACAACACACACACACCGACAACACACACACACACACACCAGCAACACACACACACATACCGACAACACACACACACACACACCGACAACACACACACACACACACCGACAACACACACACACACACCGACAACACACACACACACACACACACACCGACAACACACACACACACACCGACAACACACACACACAGCGACAACACACACACACAAACACACCGACAACACACACACACACACCAACAACACACACACACACACACCGACAACACACACACACACACACCGACAACACACACACACACACACACACACACACACACACACCGACAACACACACACACACACCGACAACACACACACACACACCGACAACACACACACACACACACACACACACCGACAACACACACACACACACCGACAACACACACACACACACACACCGACAACACACACACACACCGACAACACACACACACACAACACACACACACACACCGACAAAACACACACGCACACACCGACAACACACACACACACACACACCGACAACACACCCACAACACACACACACACCGACAACACACACACACCGACAACACACACACACACACACACCGACAACACACACACACACACACCGACAACACACACACACACACACACACACACACACACCGACAACACACACACACACACACACCGATAACACACACACACCGACAACACACACACACACACACCGACAACACACACACACACACCGACAACACACACACACACCGACAACACACACACACACACCGACAACACACACACACACAACACACACACACCCACACACACACCGACAACACACACACACACACACACCGACAACACACACACACACACACACACACCGACAACACACACACACACACACACCGACAACACACACACACACACACACCGACAACACACACACACACACACACAACACACACACACACCGACAACACACACACACACACCGACAACACACACACACACACACCGACAACACATAAACACACACACACCGACAACACACACACACACACACTGACAACACACACACATACACACCGACAACACACACACACACACACACCGACAACACACACACACACCGACAACACACACACACACACCGACAACACACACACACACACATCGACAACACATAAACACACACACACCGACAACACACACACACACACTGACAACACACACACATACACACCGACAACACACACACACACACACACCGACAACACACACACACCGACAACACACACACACACACCGACAACACACACACACACACACACCGACAACACACACACACACACCGACAACACACACACTCACACACACACACCGACAACACACACACACACAACACACATACACACACCGACAACACACACACACACACACCGACAAAACACACACGCACACACCGACAACACACACACACACACACCGACAACACACCCACAACACTCACACACACACACCGACAACACACACACACACCGACAACACACACACACACACCGACAACACACACACACACACCGACAACACACACACACACACACAAACCGACAACACACACACACACACACCGACAACACACACACACACCGACAACACACACACACACACACACACCGACAACACATAAACACACACACACCGACAACACACACACACACACACTGACAACACACACACATACACACCGACAACACACACACACACACACACACCGACAACACACACACACACACCGACAACACACACACACACACCGACAACACACACACACACACACACACACACACACACCGACAACACACACACACACCGTCAACACACACACACACACACCGACAACACACACACACACACACCGACAACACACACACACACCGACAACACACACACACACAACACACACACACACACACCGACAACACAAACACACACACACACACAACGACAACACACACACACACACACACACACCGACAACACACACACACACACACACCGACAACACACACACACACACCGACAACACACACACACACAACACACACACCGACAACACACACACACACACACCGACCACACACACACACAAACACACCGAGAACACACACACACACACCGACAACACACACACACACACCGACAACACACACACACACAACACACACACACACACCGACAACACACACACACACACACCGACCACACACACACACAAACACACCGACAACACACACACACACACACACACACCGACAACACACACACACACACCGACAACACACACACACACACCGACAACACACACACACACACACCGACAAAACACACACGCACACACCGACAACACACACACACACACACACCGACAACACACCCACAACACACACACACACCGACAACACACACACACCGACAACACACACACACACACACACCGACAACACACACACACACACACCGACAACACACACACACACACCGACAACACACACACACACACACCGACAACACACACACACACACCGACAACACACACACACACACCGACAACACATAAACACACACACACCGACAACACACACACACACACTGACAACACACACACATACACACCGACAACACACACACACACACCGACAACACACACACACACACCGACAACACACACACACACACCGACAACACACACACACACACACACACACACCGACAACACACACACACACCGACAACACACACACACACACACCGACAACACACACACACACACACCGACAACACACACACACACACACCGACAACACACACACACACCGACAACACACACACACACAACACACACACACACACACACCGACAACACAAACACACACACACACACACACCGACAACACACACACACACACACACACCGACAACACACACACACACACACACACACACACACCGACAACAAACACACACACCGACAACACACACACACACAACACACACACACCGACAACACACACACACACACACCGACCACACACACACACAAACACACCGACAACACACACACACACACCGACAACACACACACACACACCGACAACACACACACACACACACCGACAACACACACACACACACCGACAACACACACACACACACACACACACACACACACACACACACACACCGACAACACACACACACCGACAACACACACACACACACACACCAGCAACACACACACACATACCGACAACACACACACACACACACCGACAACACACACACACACACACCGACAACACACACACACACACACCGACAACACATACACACACACACACCGACAACACACACACACACACCGACAACACACACACACACACACACACACCGACAACACACACACACACACCGACAACACACACACACAGCGACAACACACACACACAAACACACCGACAACACACACACACACACCGACAACACACACACACACACCGACAACACACACACACACACACCGACAACACACACACACACACCGACAACACACACACACACACACACACACACACACACACACCACACCGACAACACACACACACCGACAACACACACACACACACACACCAGCAACACACACACACATACCGACAACACACACACACACACACCGACAACACACACACACACACACCGACAACACACACACACACACACCGACAACACATACACACACACACACCGACAACACACACACACACACCGACAACACACACACACACACACACACACCGACAACACACACACACACACCGACAACACACACACACAGCGACAACACACACACACAAACACACCGACAACACACACACACACACCAACAACACACACACACACACACACCGACAACACACACACACACACCGACAACACACACACACACACACACACACACACACCGACAACACACACACACACACACACACGACAACACACACACACACCGACAACACACACACACACAACACACACACACACACCGACAAAACACACACGCACACACCGACAACACACACACACACACACACCGACAACACACCCACAACACACAAACACACCGACAACACACACACACCGACAACACACACACACACACACACCGACAACACACACACACACACACCGACAACACACACACACACACACACACACACACACACCGACAACACACACACACACACACACCGATAACACACACACACCGACAACACACACACACACACACCGACAACACACACACACACACCGACAACACACACACACACACCGACAACACACACACACACACACCGACAACACACACACACACAACACACACACACACCCACACACACACCGACAACACACACACACACACACACCGACAACACACACACACACACACACACACCGACAACACACACACACACACACACCGACAACACACACACACACACACACCGACAACACACACACACACACACACAACACACACACACACCGACAACACACACACACACACCGACAACACACACACACACACACCGACAACACATAAACACACACACACCGACAACACACACACACACACACTGACAACACACACACATACACACCGACAACACACACACACACACACACCGACAACACACACACACACCGACAACACACACACACACACCGACAACACACACACACACACATCGACAACACATAAACACACACACACCGACAACACACACACACACACTGACAACACACACACATACACACCGACAACACACACACACACACACACCGACAACACACACACACCGACAACACACACACACACACCGACAACACACACACACACACACACCGACAACACACACACACACACCGACAACACACACACTCACACACACACACCGACAACACACACACACACAACACACACACACACACCGACAACACACACACACACACACCGACAAAACACACACGCACACACCGACAACACACACACACACACACCGACAACACACCCACAACACTCACACACACACACCGACAACACACACACACACCGACAACACACACACACACACCGACAACACACACACACACACCGACAACACACACACACACACACAAACCGACAACACACACACACACACACCGACAACACACACACACACCGACAACACACACACACACACACACCGACAACACATAAACACACACACACCGACAACACACACACACACACACTGACAACACACACACATACACACCGACAACACACACACACACACACACACCGACAACACACACACACACACCGACAACACACACACACACACCGACAACACACACACACACACACACACACACACACACCGACAACACACACACACACCGTCAACACACACACACACACACCGACAACACACACACACACACACCGACAACACACACACACACCGACAACACACACACACCACAACACACACACACACACACCGACAACACAAACACACACACACACACAACGACAACACACACACACACACACACACACCGACAACACACACACACACACACACCGACAACACACACACACACACCGACAACACACACACACACAACACACACACCGACAACACACACACACACACACCGACCACACACACACACAAACACACCGAGAACACACACACACACACCGACAACACACACACACACACCGACAACACACACACACACAACACACACACACACACCGACAACACACACACACACACACCGACCACACACACACACAAACACACCGACAACACACACACACACACACACACACCGACAACACACACACACACACCGACAACACACACACACACACCGACAACACACACACACACACACACGACAAAACACACACGCACACACCGACAACACACACACACACACACACCGACAACACACCCACAACACACACACACACCGACAACACACACACACCGACAACACACACACACACACACACCGACAACACACACACACACACACCGACAACACACACACACACACCGACAACACACACACACACACACCGACAACACACACACACACACCGACAACACACACACACACACCGACAACACATAAACACACACACACCGACAACACACACACACACACTGACAACACACACACATACACACCGACAACACACACACACACACCGACAACACACACACACACACCGACAACACACACACACACACCGACAACACACACACACACACACACACACACCGACAACACACACACACACCGACAACACACACACACACACACCGACAACACACACACACACACACCGACAACACACACACACACACACCGACAACACACACACACACCGACAACACACACACACACAACACACACACACACACACACCGACAACACAAACACACACACACACACACACCGACAACACACACACACACACACACACCGACAACACACACACACACACACACACACACACCGACAACAAACACACACACCGACAACACACACACACACAACACACACACACCGACAACACACACACACACACACCGACCACACACACACACAAACACACCGACAACACACACACACACACCGACAACACACACACACACACCGACAACACACACACACACACACCGACAACACACACACACACACCGACAACACACACACACACACACACACACACACACACACACACACACCGACAACACACACACACCGACAACACACACACACACACACACCAGCAACACACACACACATACCGACAACACACACACACACACACCGACAACACACACACACACACACCGACAACACACACACACACACACCGACAACACATACACACACACACACCGACAACACACACACACACACCGACAACACACACACACACACACACACACCGACAACACACACACACACACCGACAACACACACACACAGCGACAACACACACACACAAACACACCGACAACACACACACACACACCGACAACACACACACACACACCGACAACACACACACACACACACCGACAACACACACACACACACCGACAACACACACACACACACACACACACACACACACACACACACCCGACAACACACACACACCGACAACACACACACACACACACACCAGCAACACACACACACATACCGACAACACACACACACACACACCGACAACACACACACACACACACCGACAACACACACACACACACACCGACAACACATACACACACACACACCGACAACACACACACACACACCGACAACACACACACACACACACACACACCGACAACACACACACACACACCGACAACACACACACACAGCGACAACACACACACACAAACACACCGACAACACACACACACACACCAACAACACACACACACACACACACCGACAACACACACACACACACCGACAACACACACACACACACACACACACACACACCGACAACACACACACACACACACACACCGACAACACACACACACACCGACAACACACACACACACAACACACACACACACACCGACAAAACACACACGCACACACCGACAACACACACACACACACACACCGACAACACACCCACAACACACAAACACACCGACAACACACACACACCGACAACACACACACACACACACACCGACAACACACACACACACACACCGACAACACACACACACACACACACACACACCGACAACACACACACACACACACACCGATAACACACACACACCGACAACACACACACACACACACCGACAACACACACACACACACCGACAACACACACACACACACCGACAACACACACACACACACACCGACAACACACACACACACAACACACACACACACCCACACACACACCGACAACACACACACACACACACACCGACAACACACACACACACACACACACCGACAACACACACACACACACACCGACATCACACACACACACACACACCGACAACACACACACACACCGACAACACACACACACACACCGACAACACACACACACACACATCGACAACACATAAACACACACACACCGACAACACACACACACACACTGACAACACACACACATACACACCGACAACACACACACACACACACACCGACAACACACACACACCGACAACACACACACACACACCGACAACACACACACACACACACACCGACAACACACACACACACACCGACAACACACACACTCACACACACACACCGACAACACACACACACACAACACACACACACACACCGACAACACACACACACACACACCGACAAAACACACACGCACACACCGACAACACACACACACCGACAACACACCCACAACACTCACACACACACACCGACAACACACACACACACCGACAACACACACACACACACCGACAACACACACACACACACCGACAACACACACACACACACACAAACCGACAACACACACACACACACACCGACAACACACACACACACCGACAACACACACACACACACACCGACAACACATAAACACACACACACCGACAACACACACACACACACACTGACAACACACACACATACACACCGACAACACACACACACACACACACACCGACAACACACACACACACACCGACAACACACACACACACACCGACAACACACACACACACACACACACACACACACACCGACAACACACACACACACCGTCAACACACACACACACACACCGACAACACACACACACACACACCGACAACACACACACACACCGACAACACACACACACACACAACACACACACACACACACCGACAACACAAACACACACACACACACAACGACAACACACACACACACACACACACACCGACAACACACACACACACACACACCGACAACACACACACACACACCGACAACACACACACACACAACACACACACCGACAACACACACACACACACACCGACCACACACACACACAAACACACCGAGAACACACACACACACACCGACAACACACACACACACACCGACAACACACACACACACAACACACACACACACACCGACAACACACACACACACACACCGACCACACACACACACAAACACACCGACAACACACACACACACACACACACACCGACAACACACACACACACACCGACAACACACACACACACACACCGACAACACACACACACACACACACACACACCGACAAAACACACACGCACACACCGACAACACACACACACACACACACCGACAACACACCCACAACACACACACACACCGACAACACACACACACCGACAACACACACACACACACACACCGACAACACACACACACACACACACCGACAACACACACACACACACCGACAACACACACACACACACACCGACAACACACACACACACACCGACAACACACACACACACACCGACAACACATAAACACACACACACCGACAACACACACACACACACACTGACAACACACACACATACACACCGACAACACACACACACACACCGACAACACACACACACACACCGACAACACACACACACACACCGACAACACACACACACACACACACACACACCGACAACACACACACACACCGACAACACACACACACACACACCGACAACACACACACACACACACCGACAACACACACACACACACACCGACAACACACACACACACCGACAACACACACACACACAACACACACACACACACACACCGACAACACAAACACACACACACACACACACCGACAACACACACACACACACACACACCGACAACACACACACACACACACACACACACACCGACAACAAACACACACACCGACAACACACACACACAACACACACACACCGACAACACACACACACACACACCGACCACACACACACACAAACACACCGACAACACACACACACACACCGACAACACACACACACACACCGACAACACACACACACACACACCGACAACACACACACACACACCGACAACACACACACACACACACACACACACACACACACACACACCGACAACACACACACACCGACAACACACACACACACACACACCAGCAACACACACACACATACCGACAACACACACACACACACCGACAACACACACACACACACACCGACAACACACACACACACACACCGACAACACATACACACACACACACCGACAACACACACACACACACCGACAACACACACACACACACACACACACCGACAACACACACACACACACCGACAACACACACACACAGCGACAACACACACACACAAACACACCGACAACACACACACACACACCGACAACACACACACACACACCGACAACACACACACACACACACCGACAACACACACACACACACCGACAACACACACACACACACACACACACACACACACACACACACACCGACAACACACACACACCGACAACACACACACACACACACACCAGCAACACACACACACATACCGACAACACACACACACACACACCGACAACACACACACACACACACCGACAACACACACACACACACACCGACAACACAACACACACACACACCGACAACACACACACACACACCGACAACACACACACACACACACACACCGACAACACACACACACACACCGACAACACACACACACAGCGACAACACACACACACAAACACACCGACAACACACACACACACACCAACAACACACACACACACACACACCGACAACACACACACACACACCGACAACACACACACACACACACACACACACACACCGACAACACACACACACACACACACACCGACAACACACACACACACCGACAACACACACACACACAACACACACACACACACCGACAAAACACACACGCACACACCGACAACACACACACACACACACACCGACAACACACCCACAACACACACACACCGACAACACACACAAACCGACAACACACACACACACACACACCGACAACACACACACACACACACCGACAACACACACACACACACACACACCGACAACACACACACACACACACACCGATAACACACACACACCGACAACACACACACACACACACCGACAACACACACACACACACCGACAACACACACACACACACCGACAACACACACACACACACACCGACAACACACACACACACAACACACACACACACCCACACACACACCGACAACACACACACACACACACACCGACAACACACACACACACACACACACCGACAACACACACACACACACACCGACAACACACACACACACACACACCGACAACACACACACACACCGACAACACACACACACACACCGACAACACACACACACACACACCGACAACACATAAACACACACACACCGACAACACACACACACACACTGACAACACACACACATACACACCGACAACACACACACACACACACACCGACAACACACACACACCGACAACACACACACACACACCGACAACACACACACACACACACACCGACAACACACACACACACACCGACAACACACACACTCACACACACACACCGACAACACACACACACACAACACACACACACACACCGACAACACACACACACACACACCGACAAAACACACACGCACACACCGACAACACACACACACACACACCGACAACACACCCACAACACTCACACACACACACCGACAACACACACACACACCGACAACACACACACACACACCGACAACACACACACACACACCGACAACACACATACACACACACAAACCGACAACACACACACACACACACCGACAACACACACACACACCGACAACACACACACACACACACCGACAACACATAAACACACACACACCGACAACACACACACACACACACTGACAACACACACACATACACACCGACAACACACACACACACACACACACCGACAACACACACACACACACCGACAACACACACACACACACCGACAACACACACACACACACACACACACACACACACCGACAACACACACACACACCGTCAACACACACACACACACACCGACAACACACACACACACACACCGACAACACACACACACACACACACCGACAACACACACACACACACACCGACAACACACACACACACACACACACACACACACCGACAACACACACACACACACACACCGATAACACACACACACCGACAACACACACACACACACACCGACAACACACACACACACACCGACAACACACACACACACACCGACAACACACACACACACACACCGACAACACACACACACACAACACACACACACACCCACACACACACCGACAACACACACACACACACACACCGACAACACACACACACACACACACACCGACAACACACACACACACACACCGACAACACACACACACACACACACACACACACACCGACAACACACACACACACACACACCGATAACACACACACACCGACAACACACACACACACACACCGACAACACACACACACACACCGACAACACACACACACACACCGACAACACACACACACACACACCGACAACACACACACACACAACACACACACACACCCACACACACACCGACAACACACACACACACACACACCGACAACACACACACACACACACACACCGACAACACACACACACACACACCGACAACACACACACACACACACACACCGACAACACACACACACACCGACAACACACACACACACACCGACAACACACACACACACACACACCGACAACACATAAACACACACACACCGACAACACACACACACACACTGACAACACACACACATACACACCGACAACACACACACACACACACACCGACAACACACACACACCGACAACACACACACACACACCGACAACACACACACACACACACACCGACAACACACACACACACACCGACAACACACACACTCACACACACACACCGACAACACACAACACACACACACACACACCGACAACACACACACACACACACCGACAAAACACACACGCACACACCGACAACACACACACACACACACCGACAACACACCCACAACACTCACACACACACACCGACAACACACACACACACCGACAACACACACACACACACCGACAACACACACACACACACCGACAACACACATACACACACACAAACCGACAACACACACACACACACACCGACAACACACACACACACCGACAACACACACACACACACACCGACAACACATAAACACACACACACCGACAACACACACACACACACACTGACAACACACACACATACACACCGACAACACACACACACACACACCGACAACACACACACACACACACCGACAACACACACACACACACCGACAACACACACACACACACACACACACACACCGACAACACACACACACACCGTCAACACACACACACACACACCGACAACACACACACACACACACCGACAACACACACACACACCGACAACACACACACACACAACACACACACACACACACCGACAACACAAACACACACACACACACAACGACAACACACACACACACACACACACACCGACAACACACACACACACACACACCGACAACACACACACACACACCGACAACACACACACACACAACACACACACCGACAACACACACACACACACACCGACCACACACACACACAAACACACCGAGAACACACACACACACACCGACAACACACACACACACACCGACAACACACACACACACAACACACACACACACACCGACAACACACACACACACACACCGACCACACACACACACAAACACACCGACAACACACACACACACACACACACACCGACAACACACACACACACACCGACAACACACACACACACGCCGACAACACACACACACACACACCGACAAAACACACACGCACACACCGACAACACACACACACACACACACCGACAACACACCCACAACACACACACACACCGACAACACACACACACCGACAACACACACACACACACACACCGACAACACACACACACACACACACCGACAACACACACACACACACACACACACCGACAACACACACACACACACCGATAACACACACACACCGACAACAACACACACACACACACCGACAACACACACACACACACCGACAACACACACACACACACCGACAACACACACACACACACACCGACAACACACACACACACAACACACACACACCCACACACACACCGACAACACACACACACACACACACCGACAACACACACACACACACACACACACACAACGACAACACACACACACACACACACACCGACAACACACACACACACACACACACCGACAACACACACACACACACCGACAACACACACACACACAACACACACACACCGACAACACACACACACACACACCGACCACACACACACACAAACACACCGAGAACACACACACACACACCGACAACACACACACACACACCGACAACACACACACACACAACACACACACACACACCGACAACACACACACACACACACACACCGACCACACACACACACAAACACACCGACAACACACACACACACACACCGACAATACACACACACACACCGACAACACACACACACACACCGACAACACACACACACACACACCGACAAAACACACACGCACACACCGACAACACACACACACACACACACCGACAACACACCCACAACACACACACACACCGACAACACACACACACCGACAACACACACACACACACACACCGACAACACACACACACACCGACAACACACACACACACACACACACACACACACACACCGACAACACACACACACACACCGATAACACACACACACCGACAACACACACACACACACACCGACAACACACACACACACACCGACAACACACACACACACACCGACAACACACACACACACACACCGACAACACACACACACACAACACACACACACCCACACACACACCGACAACACACACACACACACACACCGACAACACACACACACACACACACACACACCGACAACACACACACACACACACACCGACAACACACACACACACACACACCGACAACACACACACACACACCGACAACACACACACACACCGACAACACACACACACACACCGACAACACACACACACACACACCGACAACACATAAACACACACACACCGACAACACACACACACACACACTGACAACACACACACACACACACCGACAACACACACACACACAACACACACACACCGACAACACACACACACACACACCGACCACACACACACACAAACACACCGAGAACACACACACACACACCGACAACACACACACACACACCGACAACACACACACACACAACACACACACACACACCGACAACACACACACACACACACACACCGACCACACACACACACAAACACACCGACAACACACACACACACACACCGACAATACACACACACACACCGACAACACACACACACACACCGACAACACACACACACACACACCGACAAAACACACACGCACACACCGACAACACACACACACACACACACCGACAACACACCCACAACACACACACACACCGACAACACACACACACCGACAACACACACACACACACACACCGACAACACACACACACACCGACAACACACACACACACACACACACACACACCGACAACACACACACACACACCGATAACACACACACACCGACAACACACACACACACACACCGACAACACACACACACACACCGACAACACACACACACACACCGACAACACACACACACACACACCGACAACACACACACACACAACACACACACACCCACACACACACCGACAACACACACACACACACACACCGACAACACACACACACACACACACACACCGACAACACACACACACACACACACCGACAACACACACACACACACACACCGACAACACACACACACACACCGACAACACACACACACACCGACAACACACACACACACACCGACAACACACACACACACACACCGACAACACATAAACACACACACACCGACAACACACACACACACACACTGACAACACACACACATACACACCGACAACACACACACACACACACACCGACAACACACACACACCGACAACACACACACACACACACCGACAACACACACACACACACACACCGACAACACACACACACACACACACCGACAACACACACACTCACACACACACACCGACAACACACACACACACAACACACACACACACACCGACAACACACACACACACACACCGACAAAACACACACGCACACACCGACAACACACACACACACACACCGACAACACACACACACACACACACACCGACAACACACACACACACCGACAACACACACACACACAACACACACACACACACCGACAACACACACACACACACACCAACAACACACACACACACACCGACAACACACACACACACACCGACAACACACCGACAACACACACACACACCGACAACACAAACACACCCACAACACACACACACACACACCGACAACACACACACACACACACACACACCGACAACACACACACACACACACACCGACAACACACACACACACACACACCGACAACACACACACACACACCGACAACACACACACACACCGACAACACACACACACACACCGACAACACACACACACACACACCGACAACACATAAACACACACACACCGACAACACACACACACACACACTGACAACACACACACACACACACCGACAACACACACACACACAACACACACACACCGACAACACACACACACACACACCGACCACACACACACACAAACACACCGAGAACACACACACACACAACACACACACACCGACAACACACACACACACACACCGACCACACACACACACAAACACACCGAGAACACACACACACACACCGACAACACACACACACACACCGACAACACACACACACACAACACACACACACACACCGACAACACACACACACACACACACACCGACCACACACACACACAAACACACCGACAACACACACACACACACACCGACAATACACACACACACACCGACAACACACACACACACACCGACAACACACACACACACACACCGACAAAACACACACGCACACACCGACAACACACACACACACACACACCGACAACACACCCACAACACACACACACACCGACAACACACACACACCGACAACACACACACACACACACACCGACAACACACACACACACCGACAACACACACACACACCGACAACACACACACACACACACACACACACACCGACAACACACACACACACACCGATAACACACACACACCGACAACACACACACACACACACACCGACAACACACACACACACACCGACAACACACACACACACACCGACAACACACACACACACACACCGACAACACACACACACACAACACACACACACCCACACACACACCGACAACACACACACACACACACACCGACAACACACACACACACACACACACACCGACAACACACACACACACACCGACAACACACACACACACACACACCGACAACACACACACACACACCGACAACACACACACACACCGACAACACACACACACACACCGACAACACACACACACACACACCGACAACACATAAACACACACACACCGACAACACACACACACACACACTGACAACACACACACATACACACCGACAACACACACACACACACACACCGACAACACACACACACCGACAACACACACACACACACACACCGACAACACACACACACACACACACCGACAACACACACACACACACACACCGACAACACACACACTCACACACACACACCGACAACACACACACACACAACACACACACACACACCGACAACACACACACACACACACCGACAAAACACACACGCACACACCGACAACACACACACACACACACCGACAACACACACACACACACACACACCGACAACACACACACACACCGACAACACACACACACACAACACACACACACACACCGACAACACACACACACACACACCAACAACACACACACACACACCGACAACACACACACACACACCGACAACACACCGACAACACACACACACACCGACAACACAAACACACCCACAACACACACACACACACACCGACAACACACACACACACACACACACCGACAACACACACACACACACCGACAACACACACACACACACACCGACAACACACACACACACCGACAACACACACACACACCGACAACACACACACACACCGACAACACACACACACACAACACACACACACACACACACCAACAACACAAACACACACACACACACACACCGACAACACACACACACACACACACACCGACAACACACACACACACACACACACACACCGACAACAAACACACACACCGACAACACACACACACACAACACACACACACCGACAACACACACACACACACACCGACCACACACACACACAAACACACCGACAACACACACACACACACCGACAACACACACACACCGACAACAAACACACACACACACCGACAACACACACACACACACCGACAACACACACACACACACACACACACACACACACACCGACAACACACACACACCGACAACACACACACACACACACACCAGCAACACACACACACATACCGACAACACACACACACACACACCGACAACACACACACACACACACCGACAACACACACACACACACACCGACAACACATACACACACATACACCGACAGCACACACACACACACCGACAACACACACACACACACACACACACCGACAACACACACACACACACCGACAACACACACACACAGCGACAACACACACACACAAACACACCGACAACACACACACACACACCGACAACACACACACACACCACACCGACAACACACACACACCGACAACACACACACACACACACCGACAACACACACACACACACACACCGACAACACACACACACACACCGACAACACACACACACACACACACACACCGACAACACACACACACACAACACACACACACACACCGACAACACACACACACACACACCGACAACACACACACACACACACACCGACAACACACACACACACACACCGACAACACACACACACCACACACACCGACAACACACACACACACCGACAACACACACACACACAACACACACACACACACCGACAACACACACACACACACACCGACAACACACACACACACACCGACAACACACACACACACACCGACAACACACACACACACACACACCGACAACACACACACACACCGACAACACACACACACACACACCGACAACACACACACACACACACACCGACAACACACACACACACACCGACAACACACACACACACACACCGACAACACACACACACACACCGACAACACACACACACACCGACAACACACACACACACCGACAACACACACACACACAACACACACACACACACACACCACAACACAACACACACACACACACACACCGACAACACACACACACACACACACACCGACAACACACACACACACACACACACCGACAACACACACACACACGACAACACACACACACACAACACACACACACCGACAACACACACACACACACACCGACACACACACACACACACACACCGACAACACACACACACACAACGACAACACACACACACCGACAACACACACACACACACACCGACAACACACACACACACACCGACAACACACACACACACACACACCACACACACACACACCGACAACACACACACACCGACAACACACACACACACACACACCGCAACACACACACACACACCGACAACACACACACACACACACCGACAACACACACACACACACACCGACAACACACACACACACACCGACAACACACACACACACACACACCGACAACACACACACACACACCGACAACACACACACACACACACACACACCGACAACACACACACACACACCGACAACACACACACACACGACAACACACACACACACACACACCGACAACACACACACACACACCGACAACACACACACACACACACCGACAACACACACACACACACCGACAACACACACACACACACACACACACCACACCGACAACACACACACACACACCGACAACACACACACACACACCGACAACACACACACACACACACGACAACACACACACACACACACACCGACAACACACACACACACCGACAACACACACACACACAACACACACACACACACCGACAAAACACACACGCACACACCGACAACACACACACACACACACACACCGACAACACACCCACAACACACACACACACCGACAACACACACACACCGACAACACACACACACACACACACCGACAACACACACACACACACACCGACAACACACACACACACACACCGACAACACACACACACACACACACCGACAACACACACACACACCGACAACACACACACACACACACCGACAACACACACACACACACCGACAACACACACACACACACCGACAACACACACACACACACACCGACAACACACACACACACACACACACACACACACACACACACACCGACAACACACACACACACACACACCGACAACACACACACACACACACACACCGACAACACACACACACACACACACCGACAACACACACACACACACCGACAACACACACACACACACCGACAACACACACACACACCGACAACACACACACACACACCGACAACACACAACACACACACCGACAACACATACACACACACACACACACGACAACACACACACACACACACACCGACAACACACACACACACACACCGACAACACACACACACACACACACCGACAACACACACACACCTACAACACACACACACACACCGACAACACACACACACACACACACCGACAACACACACACACACACACACCGACAACACACACACTCACACACACACACCGACAACACACACACACCACACAACACACACACACACACCGACACACACACACACACACACACCGACAACACACACACACACACCGACAACACACACACACACACACCGACAACACACCCACAACACTCACACACACACACCGACAACACACACACACACCGACAACACACACACACACACCGACAACACACACACACACACCGACAACACACACACACACACACACACCGACAACACACACACACACACACCGACAACACACACACACACCGACAACACACACACACACACACCGACAACACAAACACACACACACCGACAACACACACACACACACACGACAACACACACACAAACACACCGACAACACACACACACACACACACCCGACAACACACACACACACACCGACAACACACACACACACACCGACAACACACACACACACACACACACACACACCGACAACACACACACACACCGACAACACACACACACACACACCGACAGCACAACACACACACACACCGACAACACACACACACACCGACAACACACACACACACAACACACACACACACACACCGACAACACACACACACACACACACACAACGACAACACACACACACACACACACACCGACAACACACACACACACACACACCGACAACACACACACACACAACACACACACACACAACACACACACACCGACAACACACACACACACACACCGACCACACACACACACAAACACACCGACAACACACACACACACACCGACAACACACACACACACACCGACAACACACACACACACAACACACACACACACACCGACAACACACACACACACACCGACCACACACACACACAAACACACCGACAACACAAACACACACACCGACAACACACACACACACACCGACAACACACACACACACACACCGACAACACACACACACACACACACCGACAACACAAACACACACACACACACCGACAACACACACACACACACACACACCGACACCACACACACACACACACACACACCGACAACAAACACACACACAACACACACACACACACCGACAACACACACACACACCGACAACACACACACACACACCGACAACACACACACACACACACACCGACAACACACACACACACACACCGACAACACACACACACACACCGACAACACACACACACACACACCGACAACACACACACACACCGACAACACACACACACACAACACACACACACACACCGACAACACACACACACACACACCAACAACACACACACACACACCGACAACACACACACACACACCGACAACACACCGACAACACACACACACACCGACAACACACACACACCGACAACACACACACACACACACACCGACAACACACACACACACACACACCGACAACACACACACACACACACACACACCGACAACACACACACACACCGACAACACACACACACACACACCGACAACACACACACACACACCGACAACACACACACACACACACCGACAACACATAAACACACACACACCGACAACACACACACACACACACTGACAACACACACACATACACACCGACAACACACACACACACACCGACAACACACACACACACACAAACCGACAACACACACACACACACACACCGACAACACACACACACACCGACAACACACACACACACCGACAACACATAAACACACACACACCGACAACACACACACACACACACTGACAACACACACACACATACACACCGACAACACACACACACACACACACACCGACAACACACACACACACACCGACAACACACACACACACACCGACAACACACACACACACACACACACACCGACAACACACACACACACCGACAACACACACACACACACCGACAACACACACACACACACACCGACAACACACACACACACCGACAACACACACACACACAACACACACACACACACACCGACAACACAAACACACACACACACACAACGACAACACACACACACACACACCGACAACACACACACACACACACACCGACAACACACACACACACACCGACAACACACACACACACAACACACACACACCAACAACACACACACACACACCGACAACACACACACACACACCGACAACACACACACACACACACACACACACACCGACAACACACACACACACCGACAACACACACACACACACACCGACAACACAAACACACACACACCGACAACACACACACACACCGACAACACACACACACACAACACACACACACACACACCGACAACACAAACACACACACACACACAACGACAACACACACACACACACACACACCGACAACACACACACACACACACACCGACAACACACACACACACAACACACACACACACAACACACACACACCGACAACACACACACACACACACCGACCACACACACACACAAACACACCGAGAACACACACACACACACCGACAACACACACACACACACCGACAACACACACACACACAACACACACACACACACCGACAACACACACACACACACCGACCACACACACACACAAACACACCGACAACACAAACACACACACCGACAACACACACACACACACCGACAACACACACACACACACACCGACAACACACACACACACACACACCGACAACACAAACACACACACACACACCGACAACACACACACACACACACACACCGACAACACACACACACACACACACACACACCGACAACAAACACACACCGACAAGACACACACACACAACACACACACACCGACAACACACACACACACACACACACCACACACACACACAAACACACCGACAACACACACACACACACCGACAACACACACACACACACCGACAACACACACACACACACACCGACAACACACACACACACACACCGACAACACACACACACACACACACACACACACACACACACACACAAACACCAGCAACACACACACACATACCGACAACACACACACACACACACCGACAACACACACACACACACACCGACAACACACACACACACCGACAACACATACACACACACACACCGACAACACACACACACACACCGACAACACACACAAACACAACACACACACACACACACCGACAACACACACACACACACAGCGACAACACACACACACAAACACACCGACAACACACACACACACACCAACAACACACACACACACACACACCGACAACACACACACACACACCGACAACACACACACACACACACACACACCGACAACACACACACACACACCGACAACACACACACACACACCGACAACACACACACACACACACACCGACAACACACACACACACACCGACAACACACACACACACACACACACACACACCGACAACACACACACACACCGACAACACACACACACACAACACACACACACCGACAACACACACACACACACCGACAACACACACACACACACCGACAACACACACACACACACACACCGACAACACACACACACACACCGACAACACACACACACACACACACACACACACCGACAACACACACACACACCGACAACACACACACACACACACACACCACACACACACACAAACACACCGACAACACACACACACACACCGACAACACACACACACACACCGACAACACACACACACACACACCGACAACACACACACACACACACCGACAACACACACACACACACACACACACACACACACACACACACACACAACACCAGCAACACACACACACATACCGACAACACACACACACACACACCGACAACACACACACACACACACCGACAACACACACACACACCGACAACACATACACACAAACACACCGACAACACACACACACACACCAACAACACACACACACACACACACCGACAACACACACACACACACCGACAACACACACACACACACACACACACCGACAACACACACACACACACCGACAACACACACACACACACCGACAACACACACACACACACACACCGACAACACACACACACACACCGACAACACACACACACACACACACACACACACCGACAACACACACACACACCGACAACACACACACACACAACACACACACACCGACAACACACACACACACACCGACAACACACACACACACACCGACAACACACACACACACACACACCGACAACACACACACACACACCGACAACACACACACACACACACACACACCGACAACACACACACACACCGACAACACACACACACACACACACACCACACACACACACAAACACACCGACAACACACACACACACACCGACAACACACACAAACACAACACACACACACACACACCGACAACACACACACACACACAGCGACAACACACACACACAAACACACCGACAACACACACACACACACCAACAACACACACACACACACACACCGACAACACACACACACACACCGACAACACACACACACACACACACACACCGACAACACACACACACACACCGACAACACACACACACACACCGACAACACACACACACACACACACCGACAACACACACACACACACCGACAACACACACACACACACACACACACACACCGACAACACACACACACACCGACAACACACACACACACAACACACACACACACACCGACAAAACACACACGCACACACCGACAACACACACACACACACACACACACCGACAACACACACACACACACCGACAACACACACACACACACACACTGACAACACACACACACCGACAACACACACACACACACACACACCGACAACACACACACACACACACCAACAACACACACACACACACCGACAACACACACACACACACCGACAACACACACACACACACACACACACACACCGACAACACACACACACACCGACAACACACACACACACCGACAACACAAACACACACACACCGACAACACACACACACACCGACAACACACACACACACAACACACACACACACACACCGACAACACAAACACACACACACACACACGACAACACACACACACACACACACACCGACAACACACACACACACACACACCGACAACACACACACACACAACACACACACACACAACACACACACACCGACAACACACACACACACACACCGACCACACACACACACAAACACACCGAGAACACACACACACACACCGACAACACACACACACACACCGACAACACACACACACACAACACACACACACACACCGACAACACACACACACACACCGACCACACACACACACAAACACACCGACAACACACACACACACACCGACAACACACACACACACACCGACAACACACACACACACACACCGACAACACACACACACACACACACCGACACACACACACACACACACACCGACAACACACACACACACACACACACACACACACACACACACACACACACACGACAACACACACACACACACCGACAACACACACACACACACACACCGACAACACACACACACACACACACACACACACACACACACACACACCGACAACACACACACACACACCGACAACACACACACACACACACGACACACACACAACACACACACACCGACAACACACACACACACACACCGACAACACACACACACACACACACCGACACACACACACACACACGACAACACACACACACACACACACCGACAACACACACACACACACACCGACAACACACACACACCGACAACACACACACACACACACACCACACACACACACACACCGACAACACACACACACACACACCGACAACACACACACACACACAGACACACACACACACACACACCGACAACACACACACACACACCGACAACACACACACACACACACACCGACAACACACACACACCGACAACACACACACACACACACCGACAACACACACACACACAACACACACACACACACCGACAACACACACACACACACACCGACAACACACACACACACACCGAAACACACACACACACACACACCGACAACACACACACACACACACCGACAACACACACACACACACCGACAACACACACACACACACACCGACAACACACACACACACCGACAACACACACACACACAACACACACACACACACCGACAACACACACACACACACACCGACAACACACACACACACACCGACAACACACACACACACACCGACAACACACCGACAACACACACACACACCGACAACACACACACACACACAACAACACACACACACACACACCGACAACACACACACACACACACACACCGACAACACACACACACACACACACACACCGACAACACACACACACACACACCGACAACACACACACACACACACCGACAACACACACACACACACCGACAACACACACACACACACACCGACAACACAACACACACACACCGACAACACACACACACACACACCGACAACACACACACACACACACCGACAACACACACACACACACCGACAACACACACACACACACACCGACAACACACACACACACACACCGACAACACACACACACACCGACAACACACACACACACCGACAACACACACACACACACACCGACAACACACACACACACACACGACAACACACACACACACACACCGACAACACACACACACACACACACACCGACAACACACACACACACACCGACAACACACACACACACACACGACAACACACACACACACACACACACACACACCGACACACACACACACACACCGACAACACACACACACACACACCGACAACACACACACACACACACCGACAACACACACACACACCGACAACACACACACACACAACACACACACACACACACCGACAACACACACACACACACACACACAACGACAACACACACACACACACACACACCGACACACACACACACACACACACCGACAACACACACACACACACCGACAACACACACACACACAACACACACACACCGACAACACACACACCGACAACACACACACACACACCGACAACACACACACACACACACACACACACACACGACAACACACACACACACCGACAAAACACACACACACACACCGACAACACACACACACACACACCGACAACACACACACACACCGACAACACACACACACACAACACACACACACACACACCGACAACACACACACACACACACCGACAACACACACACATACACACCGACAACACACACACACACACCGACAACACACACACACACACAAACCGACAACACACACACACACACACCGACAACACACACACACACCGACAACACACACACACACCGACAACACATAAACACACACACACCGACAACACACACACACACACACTGACAACACACACACACATACACACCGACAACACACACACACACACACACACCGACAACACACACACACACACCGACAACACACACACACACACCGACAACACACACACACACACACACACACCGACAACACACACACACACCGACAACACACACACACACACACGACAACACACACACACACACACCGACAACACACACACACACCGACAACACACACACACACAACACACACACACACACACACCGACAACACACACACACACACACACAACGACAACACACACACACACACACACACCGACAACACACACACACACACACACCGACAACACACACACACACACCGACAACACACACACACACAACACACACACACCGACAACACACACACACACACCGACAACACACACACACACACCGACAACACACACACACACACACACACACACACACACCGACAACACACACACACACCGACAACACACACACACACACACCGACAACACACACACACACACACCGACAACACACACACACACACCGACAACACACACACACACACACCACACACACACACACACCGACAACACAAACACACACACACACACAACGACAACACACACACACACACACACACCGACAACACACACACACACACACACACCGACAACACACACACACACAACACACACACACACAACACACACACACCGACAACACACACACACACACACCGACCACACACACACACAAACACACCGAGAACACACACACACACACCGACAACACACACACACACACCGACAACACACACACACACAACACACACACACACACACCGACAACACACACACACACACCGACCACACACACACACACACCGACAACACACACACACACACACCGACAACACACACACACACACACACCGACAACACAAACACACACACACACACCGACAACACACACACACACACACACACCGACAACACACACACACACACACACACACCGACAACAAACACACACCGACAACACACACACACACAACACACACACACCGACAACACACACACACACACACACCGACCACACACACACACAAACACACCGACAACACACACACACACACACACACACCGACAACACACACACACACACACACCGACAACACACACACACACAACACACACACACACACACACACACACACCGACAACACACACACACACACACCGACCACACACACACACAAACACACCGAGAACACACACACACACACCGACAACACACACACACACACCGACACACACACACACACACACACACACACACACACACACCGACAACACACACACACACACCGACCACACACACACACACACCGACAACACACACACACACACACCGACAACACACACACACACACACCGACAACACAAACACACACACACACACCGACAACACACACACACACACACACACCGACAACACACACACACACACACACACACCGACAACAAACACACACCGACAACACACACACACACAACACACACACACCGACAACACACACACACACACACCGACCACACACACACACAAACACACCGACAACACACACACACACACCGACAACACACACACACACACCGACAACACACACACACACACACCGACAACACACACACACACACCGACAACACACACACACACACACACACACACACACACACACACACACCGCAACACACACACACATACCGACAACACACACACACACACACCGACAACACACACACACACACACCGACAACACACACACACACCGACAACACATACACACACACACACCGACAACACACACACACACACCGACAACACACACAAACACAACACACACACACACACACCGACAACACACACACACACACAGCGACAACACACACACACAAACACACCGACAACACACACACACACACCAACAACACACACACACACACACACCGACAACACACACACACACACCGACAACACACACACACACACACACCGACAACACACACACACACACCGACAACACACACACACACACCGACAACACACACACACACACACCGACAACACACACACACACACCGACAACACACACACACACACACACACACCGACAACACACACACACACCGACAACACACACACACACAACACACACACACACACCGACAAAACACACACGCACACACCGACAACACACACACACACACACACACCGACAACACACACACACACACCGACAACACACACACACACACACACACGACACACACACACACACCGACAACACACACACACACACACACCGACAACACACACACACACACACCGACAACACACACACACAGACAACACACACACACACACACACACCGACAACACACACACACACCGACAACACACACACACACACACCGACAACACACACACACACACCGACAACACACACACACACACACACCGACAACACACACACACACACACACTGACAACACACACACACACACACACCGACAACACACACACACCGACAACACACACACACACACACACACCGACAACACACACACACACACACCGACAACACACACACACACAACACACACACACACACCGACAACACACACACACACACACCGACAACACACACACACACACCGACAACACACACACACACACACCGACAACACACACACACACACACCGACAACACACACACACACACCGACAACACACACACACACACACCGACAACACACACACACACCGACAACACACACACACACAACACACACACACACACCGACAACACACACACACACACACCAACAACACACACACACACACCGACAACACACACACACACACCGACAACACACCGACAACACACACACACACCGACAACACACACACACCGACAACACACACACACACACCGACAACACACACACACACACACACCGACAACACACACACACACACACACACACCGACAACACACACACACACACACCGACAACACACACACACACACACCGACAACACACACACACACACCGACAACACACACACACACACACCGACAACACATAAACACACACACACCGACAACACACACACACACACACTGACAACACACACACATACACACCGACAACACACACACACACACCGACAACACACACACACACACAAACCGACAACACACACACACACACACCGACAACACACACACACACCGACAACACACACACACACCGACAACACATATACACACACACACCGACAACACACACACACACACACTGACAACACACACACACATACACACCGACAACACACACACACACACACACACCGACAACACACACACACACACCGACAACACACACACACACACACCGACAACACACACACACACACACACACACACACCGACAACACACACACACACACGACAACACACACACACACACACCGACAACACACACACACACAACACACACACACACACACCGACAACACAAACACACACACACACACAACGACAACACACACACACACACACACACCGACAACACACACACACACACACACCGACAACACACACACACACACCGACAACACACACACACACAACACACACACACCGACAACACACACACACACACACCGACCACACACACACACAAACACACCGAGAACACACACACACACACCGACAACACACACACACACACCGACAACACACACACACACAACACACACACACACACCGACAACACACACACACACACACCGACCACACACACACACAAACACACCGACAACACACACACACACACCGACAACACACACACACACACCGACAACACACACACACACACACCGACAACACACACACACACACCGACAACACAAACACACACACACACACCGACAACACACACACACACACACACACCGACAACACACACACACACACACACACACCGACAACAAACACACACCGACAACACACACACACACAACACACACACACCGACAACACACACACACACACACCGACCACACACACACACAAACACACCGACAACACACACACACACACCGACAACACACACACACACACCGACAACACACACACACACACACCGACAACACACACACACACACCGACAACACACACACACACACACACACACACACACACACAAACACCAGCAACACACACACACATACCGACAACACACACACACACACACCGACAACACACACACACACACACCGACAACACACACACACACCGACTACACATACACACACACACACCGACAACACAAACACACACACCGACAACACACACAAACACAACACACACACACACACACCGACAACACACACACACACACAGCGACAACACACACACACAAACACACCGACAACACACACACACACACACCAACAACACACACACACACACACCGACAACACATAAACACACACACACCGACAACACACACACACACACACTGACAACACACACACAACACACCGACAACACACACACACACACACACACCGACAACACACACACACACACCGACAACACACACACACACACCGACAACACACACACACACACACACACACCGACAACACACACACACACCGACAACACACACACACCGACAACACACACACACACACACCGACAACACACACACACACACCGACAACACACACACACACACACCGACAACACACACACACACACACCGACAACACACACACACACACCGACAACACACACACACACACACCGACAACACACACACACACCGACAACACACACACACACAACACACACACACACACCGACAACACACACACACACACACCGACAACACACACACACACACCGACAACACACACACACACACCGACAACACACCGACAACACACACACACACCGACAACACACACACACACACCGACAACACACACACACACACCGACAACACACACACACACACACACCGACAACACACACACACACACACACACACCGACAACACACACACACACACACCGACAACACACACACACACACACCGACAACACACACACACACACCGACAACACACACACACACACACCGACAACACAAACACACACACACCGACAACACACACACACACACACTGACAACACACACACATACACACCGACAACACACACACACACACCGACAACACACACACACACACACACCGACAACACACACACACACACACCGACAACACACACACACACCGACAACACACACACACACCGACAACACAACACACACACACACCGACAACACACACACACACACACTGACAACACACACACACACACACCGACAACACACACACACACACACACACCGACAACACACACACACACACCGACAACACACACACACACACACCGACAACACACACACACACACACACACACACACCGACAACACACACACACACCGACAACACACACACACACACACCGACAACACACACACACACACACACACACACACACACACCGACAACACACACACACACACACACACACGACAACACACACACACACACACACACCGACAACACACACACACACACACACCGACAACACACACACACACACCGACAACACACACACACACAACACACACACACCGACAACACACACACACACACACCGACCACACACACACACACACACACCGACAACACACACACACACACCGACAACACACACACACACACCGACAACACACACACACACAACACACACACACACACCGACAACACACACACACACACACCGACCACACACACACACAACACACCGACAACACACACACACACACCGACAACACACACACACACACCGACAACACACACACACACACACCGACAACACACACACACACACCGACAACACAACACACACACACACACCGACAACACACACACACACACACACACCGACAACACACACACACACACACACACACCGACAACACACACACACCGACAACACACACACACACAACACACACACACCGACAACACACACACACACACACCGACCACACACACACACAACACACCGACAACACACACACACACACCGACAACACACACACACACACCGACAACACACACACACACACACCGACAACACACACACACACACCGACAACACACACACACACACACACACACACACACACACAAACACCAGCAACACACACACACATACCGACAACACACACACACACACACCGACAACACACACACACACACACCGACAACACACACACACACCGACACACACACACACACACACACCGACAACACACACACACACACCGACAACACACACAAACACAACACACACACACACACACCGACAACACACACACACACACACCGACAACACACACACACAAACACACCGACAACACACACACACACACACCGACAACACACACACACACACACCGACAACACACACACACACACACACCGACACACACACACACACACACACCGACAACACACACACACACACACCGACAACACACACACACACACACACACCGACAACACACACACACACACCGACAACACACACACACACACCGACAACACACACACACACACACACACACCGACAACACACACACACACCGACAACACACACACTCACCGACAACACAAACACACACACACCGACAACACACACACACACCGACAACACACACACACACAACACACACACACACACACCGACAACACAAACACACACACACACACAACGACAACACACACACACACACACACACCGACAACACACACACACACCACACACACACACACACACACACCGACAACACACACACACACACACCGACCACACACACACACAAACACACCGAGAACACACACACACACACCGACAACACACACACACACACCGACAACACACACACACACAACACACACACACACACCGACAACACACACACACACACCGACCACACACACACACAAACACACCGACAACACACACACACACACCGACAACACACACACACACACCGACAACACACACACACACACACCCACAACACACACACACACACCGACAACACAAACACACACACACACACCGACAACACACACACACACACACACACCGACAACACACACACACACACACACACACCGACAACAAACACACACCGACAACACACACACACACAACACACACACACCGACAACACACACACACACACACCGACCACACACACACACAAACACACCGACAACACACACACACACACCGACAACACACACACACACACCGACAACACACACACACACACACCGACAACACACACACACACACCGACAACACACACACACACACACACACACACACACACAAACACCAGCAACACACACACACATACCGACAACACACACACACACCGACAACACACACACACACACACCGACAACACACACACACACCGACAACACATACACACACACACACCGACAACACACACACACACACCGACAACACACACAAACACAACACACACACACACACACCGACAACACACACACACACACAGCGACAACACACACACACAAACACACCGACAACACACACACACACACCAACAACACACACACACACACACACCGACAACACACACACACACACCGACAACACACACACACACACACACACACCGACAACACACACACACACACCGACAACACAAACACACACACCGACAACACACACACACACACACACACACCGACAACACACACACACACACCGACAACACACACACACACACACACACACACCGACAACACACACACACACCGACAACACACACACACACAACACACACACACACACCGACAAAACACACACGCACACACCGACAACACACACACACACACACACACACCGACAACACACACACACACACCGACAACACACACACACACACACACTGACAACACACACACACCGACAACACACACACACACACACACACACCGAGACACACACACACACACCGACAACACACACACACACACCGACAACACACACACACACAACACACACACACACACCGACAACACACACACACACACCGACCACACACACACACACACCGACAACACACACACACACACACCGACAACACACACACACACACACACCGACAACACAAACACACACACACACACCGACAACACACACACACACACACACACCGACAACACACACACACACACACACACACCGACAACAAACACACACCGACAACACACACACACACAACACACACACACCGACAACACACACACACACACACACACACCGACCACACACACACACAAACACACCGACAACACACACACACACACACACACCGACAACACACACACACACACACACCGACAACACACACACACACAACACACACACACACAACACACACACACCGACAACACACACACACACACACCGACCACACACACACACAAACACACCGAGAACACACACACACACACCGACAACACACACACACACACCGACAACACACACACACACAACACACACACACACACCGACAACACACACACACACACCGACCACACACACACACACACCGACAACACACACACACACACACCGACAACACACACACACACACACACCGACAACACAAACACACACACACACACCGACACACACACACACACACACACCGACAACACACACACACACACACACCGACAACAAACACACACCGACAACACACACACACACAACACACACACACCGACAACACACACACACACACACCGACCACACACACACACAAACACACCGACAACACACACACACACACCGACAACACACACACACACACCGACAACACACACACACACACACCGACAACACACACACACACACCGACAACACACACACACACACACACACACACACACACACACACAACACCAGCAACACACACACACATACCGACAACACACACACACACACCGACAACACACACACACACACACACACACCGACAACACACACACACACCGACAACACATACACACACACACACCGACAACACACACACACACACCGACAAAACACACACGCACACACCGACAACACACACACACACACACACACACCGACAACACACACACACACACCGACAACACACACACACACACACACTGACAACACACACACACCGACAACACACACACACACACACACACCGACAACACACACACACACACACCGACAACACACACACACCGACAACACACACACACACACACACACCGACAACACACACACACACCGACAACACACACACACACAACACCGACAACACACACACACACACCGACAACACACACACACACACACACCGACAACACACACACACACACACACTGACAACACACACACACACACACCGACAACACACACACACACCGACAACACACACACACACACACACACCGACAACACACACACACACACACCGACAACACACACACACACAACACACACACACACACCGACAACACACACACACACACACCGACAACACACACACACACACCGACAACACACACACACACACACACCGACAACACACACACACACACACCGACAACACACACACACACACCGACAACACACACACACACACATCGACAACACACACACACACCGACAACACACACACACACAACACACACACACACACCGACAACACACACACACACACACCAACAACACACACACACACACCGACAACACACACACACACACCGACAACACACCGACAACACACACACACACCGACAACACACACACACCGACAACACACACACACACACACACCGACAACACACACACACACACACACACCGACAACACACACACACACACACACACACACCGACAACACACACACACACACACCGACAACACACACACACACACACCGACAACACACACACACACACCGACAACACACACACACACACACCGACAACACATAAACACACACACACCGACAACACACACACACACACACTGACAACACACACACATACACACCGACAACACACACACACACACCGACAACACACACACACACAAACCGACAACACACACACACACACACCGACAACACACACACACACCGACAACACACACACACACCGACAACACATAAACACACACACACCGACTACACACACACACACACACTGACAACACACACACACATACACACCGACAACACACACACACACACACACACCGACAACACACACACACACACCGACAACACACACACACACACCGACAACACACACACACACACACACACACACACCGACAACACACACACACACCGACAACACACACACACACACACCGACAACACACACACACACACACCGACAACACACACACACACCGACAACACACACACACACAACACACACACACACACACCGACAACACAAACACACACACACAACGACAACACACACACACACACACACACCGACATCACACACACACACACACACCGACAACACACACACACACACCGACAACACACACACACACAACACACACACACCGACAACACACACACACACACACCGACCACACACACACACAAACACACCGAGAACACACACACACACACCGACAACACACACACACACCGACAACACACACACACACAACACACACACACACACCGACAACACACACACACACACACCGACCACACACACACACAAACACACCGACAACACACACACACACACCGACAACACACACACACACACCGACAACACACACACACACACACCGACAACACACACACACACACCGACAACACAAACACACACACACACACCGACAACACACACACACACACACACACCGACAACACACACACACACACACACACACCGACAACAAACACACACCGACAACACACACACACACAACACACACACACCGACAACACACACACACACACACCGACCACACACACACACAAACACACCGACAACACACACACACACACCGACAACACACACACACACACCGACAACACACACACACACACCGACAACACACACACACACACCGACAACACACACACACACACACACACACACACACAAACACCAGCAACACACACACACATACCGACAACACACACACACACACACCGACAACACACACACACACACACACACCGACATCACACACACACACACACACCGACAACACACACACACACACCGACAACACACACACACACAACACACACACACCGACAACACACACACACACACACCGACCACACACACACACAAACACACCGAGAACACACACACACACACCGACAACACACACACACACCGACAACACACACACACACAACACACACACACACACCGACAACACACACACACACACACCGACCACACACACACACAAACACACCGACAACACACACACACACACCGACAACACACACACACACACCGACAACACACACACACACACACCGACAACACACACACACACACCGACAACACAAACACACACACACACACCGACAACACACACACACACACACACACCGACAACACACACACACACACACACACACCGACAACAAACACACACCGACAACACACACACACACAACACACACACACCGACAACACACACACACACACACCGACCACACACACACACAAACACACCGACAACACACACACACACACCGACAACACACACACACACACCGACAACACACACACACACCGACAACACACACACACACACCGACAACACACACACACACACACACACACACACACAAACACCAGCAACACACACACACATACCGACAACACACACACACACACACCGACAACACACACACACACACACCGACAACACACACACACACCGACAACACATACACACACACACACCGACAACACAAACACACACACCGACAACACACACAAACACAACACACACACACACACACCGACAACACACACACACACACAGCGACAACACACACACACAAACACACCGACAACACACACACACACACCAACAACACACACACACACACACACCGACAACACACACACACACACCGACAACACACACACACACACACACACCGACAACACACACACACACACCGACAACACACACACACACACCGACAACACACACACACACACACACCGACAACACACACACACACACCGACAACACACACACACACACACACACACACCGACAACACACACACACACCGACAACACACACACACACAACACACACACACACACCGACAAAACACACACGCACACACCGACAACACACACACACACACACACCGACAACACACACACACACAAACACCAGCAACACACACACACACACCGACAACACACACACACACACACACTGACAACACACACACACCGACAACACACACACACACACACACACCGACAACACACACACACACACACCGACAACACACACACACCGACAACACACACACACACACACACACACACACACCGACAACACACACACACACCGACAACACACACACACACACCGACAACACACACACACACACACACCGACAACACACACACACACAAACACACTGACAACACACACACACACACACACCGACAACACACACACACCGACAACACACACACACACACACACACCGACAACACACACACACACACACCGACAACACACACACACACAACACACACACACACACCGACAACACACACACACACACACCGACAACACACACACACACACCGACAACACACACACACACACACACCGACAACACACACACACACACACCGACAACACACACACACACACCGACAACACACACACACACACACCGACAACACACACACACACCGACAACACACACACACACAACACACACACACACACCGACAACACACACACACACCAACAACACACACACACACCGACAACACACACACACACACCGACAACACACCGACAACACACACACACACCGACAACACACACACACCGACAACACACACAGACACACACACTGACAACACACACACACACACACACCGACAACACACACACACACACACACACACCGACAACACACACACACACCGACAACACACACACACACACACCGACAACACACACACACACACCGACAACACACACACACACACACCGACAACACATAAACACACACACACCGACAACACACACACACAGACACTGACAACACACACACATACACACCGACAACACACACACACACACCGACAACACACACACACACACACAAACCGACAACACACACACACACACACCGACAACACACACACACACCGACAACACACACACACACACCGACAACACATAAACACACACACACCGACAACACACACACACACACACACACCGACAACACACACACACACACACACCGACAACACACACACACACACCGACAACACACACACACACAACACACACACACCGACAACACACACACACACACACACACCGACCACACACACACACAAACACACCGAGAACACACACACACACACCGACAACACACACACACACCGACAACACACACACACACAACACACACACACACACCGACAACACACACACACACACACCGACCACACACACACACAAACACACCGACAACACACACACACACACCGACAACACACACACACACACCGACAACACACACACACACACACCGACAACACACACACACACACCGACAACACAAACACACACACACACACCGACAACACACACACACACACACACACCGACAACACACACACACACACACACACACCGACAACAAACACACACCGACAACACACACACACACAACACACACACACCGACAACACACACACACACACACCGACCACACACACACACAAACACACCGACAACACACACACACACACCGACAACACACACACACACACCGACAACACACACACACACACACCGACAACACACACACACACACCGACAACACACACACACACACACACACACACACACACAAACACCAGCAACACACACACACATACCGACAACACACACACACACACACCGACAACACACACACACACACACCGACAACACACACACACACCGACAACACATACACACACACACACCGACAACACAAACACACACACCGACAACACACACAAACACAACACACACACACACACACCGACAACACACACACACACACAGCGACAACACACACACACAAACACACCGACAACACACACACACACACCAACAACACACACACACACACACACCGACAACACACACACACACACCGACAACACACACACACACACACACACACACACCGACAACACACACACACACACCGACAACACACACACACACACCGACAACACACACACACACACACACCGACAACACACACACACCGACAACACACACACACACACACACACACACACCGACAACACACACACACACCGACAACACACACACACACAACACACACACACACACCGACAAAACACACACGCACACACCGACAACACACACACACACACACACACACCGACAACACACACACACACAAACACCAGCAACACACACACACACACCGACAACACACACACACACACACACTGACAACACACACACACCGACAACACACACACACACACACACACCGACAACACACACACACACACACCGACAACACACACACACCGACAACACACACACACACACACACACACACCGACAACACACACACACACCGACAACACACACACACACAACACCGACAACACACACACACACACCGACAACACACACACACACACACACCGACAACACACACACACAAACACACTGACAACACACACACACACACACACCGACAACACACACACACCGACAACACACACACACACACACACACCGACAACACACACACACACACACCGACAACACACACACACACAACACACACACACACACCGACAACACACACACACACACACCGACAACACACACACACACACCGACAACACACACACACACACACACCGACAACACACACACACACACACCGACAACACACACACACACACCGACAACACACACACACACACACCGACAACACACACACACACCGACAACACACACACACACAACACACACACACACACCGACAACACACACACACACACACCAACAACACACACACACACACACCGACAACACACACACACACACCGACAACACACCGACAACACACACACACACCGACAACACACACACACCGACAACACACACACACACACACACTGACAACACACACACACACACCGACAACACACACACACACACACACACACCGACAACACACACACACACACACCGACAACACACACACACACACACCGACAACACACACACACACACCGACAACACACACACACACACACCGACAACACATAAACACACACACACCGACAACACACACACACAGACACTGACAACACACACACATACACACCGACAACACACACACACACACCGACAACACACACACACACACACAAACCGACAACACACACACACACACACCGACAACACACACACACACACAAAACACACACACACACCGACAACACATAAACACACACACACCGACAACACACACACACACACACACACCGACAACACACACACACACACCGACAACACACACACACACACCGACAACACACACACACACACACACACCACACCGACAACACACACACACACCGACAACACACACACACACACACCGACAACACACACACACACACACCGACAACACACACACACACCGACAACACACACACACACAACACACACACACACACACCGACAACACAAACACACACACACACACAACGACAACACACACACACACACACACACCGACAACACACACACACACCGACAACACACACACACACACACACCGACCACACACACACACAAACACACCGAGAACACACACACACACACCGACAACACACACACACACACCGACAACACACACACACACAACACACACACACACACCGACAACACACACACACACACACCGACCACACACACACACAAACACACCGACAACACACACACACACACCGACAACACACACACACACACCGACAACACACACACACACACACCGACAACACACACACACACACACACCGACAACACAAACACACACACACACACCGACAACACACACACACACACACCGACAACACACACACACACACACACACACCGACAACAAACACACACCGACAACACACACACACACAACACACACACACCGACAACACACACACACACACACCGACCACACACACACACAAACACACCGACAACACACACACACACACCGACAACACACACACACACACCGACAACACACACACACACACCGACAACACACACACACACACCGACAACACACACACACACACACACACACACACAAACACCAGCAACACACACACACATACCGACAACACACACACACACACCGACAACACACACACACACACACCGACAACACACACACACACCGACAACACATACACACACACACACCGACAACACACACACACACACCGACAACACACACAAACACAACACACACACACACACACCGACAACACACATACACACACAGCGACAACACACACACACAAACACACCGACAACACACACACACACACCAACAACACACACACACACACACACCGACAACACACACACACACACCGACAACACACACACACACACACACCGACAACACACACACACACACCGACAACACACACACACACACCGACAACACACACACACACACACACACACCGACAACACACACACACACACCGACAACACACACACACACACACACACCGACAACACACACACACACACCGACAACACACACACACACAACACACACACACACACCGACAAAACACACACGCACACACCGACAACACACACACACACACACACACACCGACAACACACACACACACAAACACCAGCAACACACACACACCGACAACACACACACACACACACACTGACAACACACACACACCGACAACACACACACACACACACACCGACAACACACACACACACACACCGACAACACACACACACCGACAACACACACACACACACACACACACACCGACAACACACACACACACCGACAACACACACACACACAACACCGACAACACACACACACACACCGACAACACACACACACACACACACCGACAACACACACACACACACACACTGACAACACACACACACACACACACCGACAACACACACACACCGACAACACACACACACACACACACACACCGACAACACACACACACACACACACCGACAACACACACACACACAACACACACACACACACCGACAACACACACACACACACACCGACAACACACACACACACACCGACAACACACACACACACACACACCGACAACACACACACACACACACCGACAACACATACACACACACCGACAACACACACACACACACCGACAACACACACACACACCGACAACACACACACACACAACACACACACACACACCGACAACACACACACACACACACCAACAACACACACACACACACCGACAACACACACACACACACCGACAACACACCGACAACACACACACACACCGACAACACACACACACCGACAACACACACACACACACACACACGACAACACACACACACACACACCGACAACACACACACACACACACACACACCGACAACACACACACACACACACCGACAACACACACACACACACACCGACAACACACACACACACACCGACAACACACACACACACACACACCGACAACACATAAACACACACACACCGACAACACACACACACACACACTGACAACACACACACACACACACACACACCGACAACACACACACATACACACCGACAACACACACACACACACCGACAACACACACACACACCGACAACACACACACACACACACCGACAACACACACACACACACACCGACAACACACACACACACCGACAACACACACACACACACACACACACACACACACACACCGACAACACAACACACACACACACACACCGACAACACACACACACACACACACCGACAACACACACACACACACACCGACAACACACACACACACCGACAACACACACACACACAACACACACACACACACACCGACAACACAAACACACACACACACACCGACAACACACACACACACACACACACCGACAACACACACACACACCGACAACACACACACACACACACACCGACAACACACACACACAAACACACCGAGAACACACACACACACACCGACAACACACACACACACACCGACAACACACACACACACAACACACACACACACACCGACAACACACACACACACACACACGACCACACACACACACACACACACCGACAACACACACACACACACCGACAACACACACACACACACCGACAACACACACACACACACACCGACAACACACACACACACACACACACACACACAGACACACACACACACACCGACAACACACACACACACACACACACAACACACACACACACACCGACAAAACACACACGCACACACCGACAACACACACACACACACACACACACCGACAACACACACACACACAAACACCAGCAACACACACACACACACCGACAACACACACACACACACACACTGACAACACACACACACCGACAACACACACACACACACACACACCGACAACACACACACACACACACCGACAACACACACACACCGACAACACACACACACACACACACACACACCGACAACACACACACACACCGACAACACACACACACACAACACCGACAACACACACACACACACCGACAACACACACACACACACACACCGACAACACACACACACAAACACACTGACAACACACACACACACACACACCGACAACACACACACACCGACAACACACACACACACACACACACCGACAACACACACACACACACACCGACAACACACACACACACAACACACACACACACACCGACAACACACACACACACACACCGACAACACACACACACACACCGACAACACACACACACACACACACCGACAACACACACACACACACACCGACAACACACACACACACACCGACAACACACACACACACACACGACCCACCCCCGACCACACACACACACACACACACACCACCGACAACACACACACACACACACCACAACACACACACACCACACCGACAACACACACACACACACCGACAACACACCGACAACACACACACACACCGACAACACACACACACCGACAACACACACACACACACACACTGACAACACACACACACACACCGACAACACACACACACACACACACACACCGACAACACACACACACACACACCGACAACACACACACACACACACCGACAACACACACACACACACCGACAACACACACACACACACACCGACAACACATAAACACACACACACCGACAACACACACACACAGACACTGACAACACACACACATACACACCGACAACACACACACACACACCGACAACACACACACACACACACAAACCGACAACACACACACACACACACCGACAACACACACACACACACAAAACACACACACACACCGACAACACATAAACACACACACACCGACAACACACACACACACACACACACCGACAACACACACACACACACCGACAACACACACACACACACCGACAACACACACACACACACACACACACACACCGACAACACACACACACACCGACAACACACACACACACACACCGACAACACACACACACACACACCGACAACACACACACACACCGACAACACACACACACACAACACACACACACACACACCGACAACACAAACACACACACACACACAACGACAACACACACACACACACACACACCGACAACACACACACACACCGACAACACACACACACACACACACCGACCACACACACACACAAACACACCGAGAACACACACACACACACCGACAACACACACACACACACCGACAACACACACACACACAACACACACACACACACCGACAACACACACACACACACACCGACCACACACACACACAAACACACCGACAACACACACACACACACCGACAACACACACACACACACCGACAACACACACACACACACACCGACAACACACACACACACACACACCGACAACACAAACACACACACACACACCGACAACACACACACACACACACCGACAACACACACACACACACACACACACCGACAACAAACACACACCGACAACACACACACACACAACACACACACACCGACAACACACACACACACACACCGACCACACACACACACAAACACACCGACAACACACACACACACACCGACAACACACACACACACACCGACAACACACACACACACACCGACAACACACACACACACACCGACAACACACACACACACACACACACACACACAAACACACACACACACACACATACCGACAACACACACACACACACCGACAACACACACACACACACCGACAACACACACAAACACAACACACACACACACACACCGACAACACACATACACACACAGCGACAACACACACACACAAACACACCGACAACACACACACACACACCAACAACACACACACACACACACACCGACAACACACACACACACACCGACAACACACACACACACACACACCGACAACACACACACACACACCGACAACACACACACACACACCGACAACACACACACACACACACACACACCGACAACACACACACACACACCGACAACACACACACACACACACACACCGACAACACACACACACACACCGACAACACACACACACACAACACACACACACACACCGACAAAACACACACGCACACACCGACAACACACACACACACACACACACACCGACAACACACACACACACAAACACCAGCAACACACACACACCGACAACACACACACACACACACACTGACAACACACACACACCGACAACACACACACACACACACACCGACAACACACACACACACACACCGACAACACACACACACCGACAACACACACACACACACACACACACACCGACAACACACACACACACCGACAACACACACACACACAACACCGACAACACACACACACACACCGACAACACACACACACACACACACCGACAACACACACACACACACACACTGACAACACACACACACACACACACCGACAACACACACACACCGACAACACACACACACACACACACACACCGACAACACACACACACACACACACCGACAACACACACACACACAACACACACACACACACCGACAACACACACACACACACACCGACAACACACACACACACACCGACAACACACACACACACACACACCGACAACACACACACACACACACCGACAACACATACACACACACCGACAACACACACACACACACCGACAACACACACACACACCGACAACACACACACACACAACACACACACACACACCGACAACACACACACACACACACCAACAACACACACACACACACCGACAACACACACACACACACCGACAACACACCGACAACACACACACACACCGACAACACACACACACCGACAACACACACACACACACACACCGACAACACACACACACACACACCGACAACACACACACACACACACACCCGACAACACACACACACACACACCGACAACACACACACACACACACCGACAACACACACACACACACCGACAACACACACACACACACACACCGACAACACATAAACACACACACACCGACAACACACACACACACACACTGACAACACACACACACACACACACACACCGACAACACACACACATACACACCGACAACACACACACACACACCGACAACACACACACACACCTACAACACACACACACACACACCGACAACACACACACACACACACCGACAACACACACACACACCGACAACACACACACACACAACACACACACACACACACACACCGACAACACAAACACACACACACACACACCGACAACACACACACACACACACACCGACAACACACACACACACACACCGACAACACACACACACACCGACAACACACACACACACAACACACACACACACACACCGACAACACAAACACACACACACACACAACGACAACACACACACACACACACACACCGACAACACACACACACACCGACAACACACACACACACACACACCGACCACACACACACACAAACACACCGAGAACACACACACACACACCGACAACACACACACACACACCGACAACACACACACACACAACACACACACACACACCGACAACACACACACACACACACCGACCACACACACACACAAACACACCGACAACACACACACACACACCGACAACACACACACACACACCGACAACACACACACACACACACCGACAACACACACACACACACACACCGACAACACAAACACACACACACACACCGACAACACACACACACACACACCGACAACACACACACACACACACACACACACCGACAACAAACACACACCGACAACACACACACACACAACACACACACACCGACAACACACACACACACACACCGACCACACACACACACAAACACACCGACAACACACACACACACACCGACAACACACACACACACACCGACAACACACACACACACACCGACAACACACACACACACACCGACAACACACACACACACACACACACAACACCAGCAACACACACACACATACCGACAACACACACACACACACCGACAACACACACACACACACACCGACAACACACACACACACCGACAACACATACACACACACACACCGACAACACACACACACACACCGACAACACACACAAACACAACACACACACACACACACCGACAACACACATACACACACAGCGACAACACACACACACAAACACACCGACAACACACACACACACACCAACAACACACACACACACACACACCGACAACACACACACACACACCGACAACACACACACACACACACACCGACAACACACACACACACACCGACAACACACACACACACACCGACAACACACACACACACACACACACACCGACAACACACACACACACACCGACAACACACACACACACACACACACCGACAACACACACACACACACCGACAACACACACACACACAACACACACACACACACCGACAAAACACACACGCACACACCGACAACACACACACACACACACACACACCGACAACACACACACACACAAACACCAGCAACACACACACACCGACAACACACACACACACACACACTGACAACACACACACACCGACAACACACACACACACACACACCGACAACACACACACACACACACCGACAACACACACACACCGACAACACACACACACACACACACACACACCGACAACACACACACACACCGACAACACACACACACACAACACCGACAACACACACACACACACCGACAACACACACACACACACACACCGACAACACACACACACACACACACTGACAACACACACACACACACACACCGACAACACACACACACCGACAACACACACACACACACACACACACCGACAACACACACACACACACACACCGACAACACACACACACACAACACACACACACACACCGACAACACACACACACACACACCGACAACACACACACACACACCGACAACACACACACACACACACACCGACAACACACACACACACACACCGACAACACATACACACACACCGACAACACACACACACACACCGACAACACACACACACACCGACAACACACACACACACAACACACACACACACACCGACAACACACACACACACACACCAACAACACACACACACACACCGACAACACACACACACACACCGACAACACACCGACAACACACACACACACCGACAACACACACACACCGACAACACACACACACACACACACCGACAACACACACACACACACACCGACAACACACACACACACACACACACACCGACAACACACACACACACACACCGACAACACACACACACACACACCGACAACACACACACACACACCGACAACACACACACACACACACACCGACAACACATAAACACACACACACCGACAACACACACACACACACACTGACAACACACACACACACACACACACACCGACAACACACACACATACACACCGACAACACACACACACACACCGACAACACACACACACACCTACAACACACACACACACACACCGACAACACACACACACACACACCGACAACACACACACACACCGACAACACACACACACACAACACACACACACACACACACACCGACAACACAAACACACACACACACACACCGACAACACACACACACACACACACCGACAACACACACACACACACACACTGACAACACACACACACCGACAACACACACACACACACACCGACAACACACACACACACACACCGACAACACACACACACCGACAACACACACACACACACACACACACACCGACAACACACACACACACCGACAACACACACACAAACAACACCGACAACACACACACACACCGACAACACACACACACACAACACCGACATCACACACACACACACCGACAACACACACACACACACACACCGACAACACACACACACACACACACTGACAACACACACACACACCGACAACACACACACACCGACAACACACACACACACACACACCGACAACACACACACACACACACCGACAACACACACACACACAACACACACACACACACCGACAACACACACACACACACACACCGACAACACACACACACACACCGACAACACACACACACACACACACCGACAACACACACACACACACACCGACAACACACACACACACACACCGACAACACACACACACACCGACAACACACACACACACAACACACACACACACACCGACAACACACACACACACACACCAACAACACACACACACACACCGACAACACACACACACACACCGACAACACACCGACAACACACACACACACCGACAACACACACACACCGACAACACACACACACACACACCGACAACACACACACACACACACCGACAACACACACACACACACACACACACACCGACAACACACACACACACACCGACAACACACACACACACACACACACACACACCGACAACAAACACACACCGACAACACACACACACACAACACACACACACCGACAACACACACACACACACACCGACCACACACACACACAAACACACCGACAACACACACACACACACCGACAACACACACACACACACCGACAACACACACACACACACACCGACAACACACACACACACACCGACAACACACACACACACACACACACACACAAACACCAGCAACACACACACAAATACCGACAACACACACACACACACACCGACAACACACACACACACACACCGACAACACACACACACACCGACAACACATAAACACACACACACCGACAACACACACACACACACCGACAACACACACAAACACAACACACACACACACACACCGACAACACACATACACACACAGCGACAACACACACACACAAACACACCGACAACACACACACACACACCAACAACACACACACACACACACACCGACAACACACACACACACACCGACAACACACACACACACACACACACACCGACAACACACACACACACACCGACAACACACACACACACACCGACAACACACACACACACACACACACCGACAACACACACACACACACCGACAACACACACACACACACACCGACAACACACACACACACCGACAACACACACACACACAACACACACACACACACCGACAAAACACACATGCACACACCGACAACACACACACACACACACACCGACAACACACACACACACAAACACCAGCAACACACACACACACACCGACAACACACACACACACACACACTGACAACACACACACACCGACAACACACACACACACACACACACACCGACAACACACACACACACACACCGACAACACACACACACACACACACCGACAACACACACACACACACACACTGACAACACACACACACCGACAACACACACACACACACACCGACAACACACACACACACACACCGACAACACACACACACCGACAACACACACACACACACACACACACACCGACAACACACACACACACCGACAACACACACACACCGACAACACACACACACACACACACACACCGACAACACACACACACACCGACAACACACACACACACAACACCGACAACACACACACACACCGACAACACACACACACACAACACCGACATCACACACACACACACCGACAACACACACACACACACACACCGACAACACACACACACACACACACTGACAACACACACACACACCGACAACACACACACACCGACAACACACACACACACACCGACAACACACACACACACACCGACAACACACACACACACACACCGACAACACACACACACACACCGACAACACACACACACACACACACACACACAAACACCAGCAACACACACACAAATACCGACAACACACACACACACACACCGACAACACACACACACACACACCGACAACACACACACACACCGACAACACATACACACACACACACCGACAACACACACACACACACCGACAACACACACAAACACAACACACACACACACACACCGACAACACACATACACACACAGCGACAACACACACACACAAACACACCGACAACACACACACACACACCAACAACACACACACACACACACACACCGACAACACACACACACACACCGACAACACACACACACACACACACACACCGACAACACACACACACACACCGACAACACACACACACACACCGACAACACACACACACACACACACACACACCGACAACACACACACACACACCGACAACACACACACACACACCGACAACACACACACACACACCGACAACACACACACACACACACCGACAACACACACACACACACCGACAACACACACACACACACACACACACAAACACCAGCAACACACACACAAATACCGACAACACACACACACACACACCGACAACACACACACACACACACCGACAACACACACACACACCGACAACACATACACACACACACACCGACAACACACACACACACACCGACAACACACACAAACACAACACACACACACACACACCGACAACACACATACACACACAGCGACAACACACACACACAAACACACCGACAACACACACACACACACCAACAACACACACACACACACACACCGACAACACACACACACACACCGACAACACACACACACACACACACACACCGACAACACACACACACACACCGACAACACACACACACACACCGACAACACACACACACACACACACACACCGACAACACACACACACACACCGACAACACACACACACACACACCGACAACACACACACACACCGACAACACACACACACACAACACACAAACACACACCGACAAAACACACATGCACACACCGACAACACACACACACACACACACCGACAACACACACACACACAAACACCAGCAACACACACACACACACCGACAACACACACACACACACACACTGACAACACACACACACCGACAACACACACACACACACACACACACCGACAACACACACACACACACACCGACAACACACACACACCGACAACACACACACACACACACACACACACTGACAACACACACACCGACAACACACACACACACACACACCGACAACACACACACACACACACCGACAACACACACACACCGACAACACACACACACCCCGACAACACACACACACACACACACACACACAAACACCAGCAACACACACACACATACCGACAACACACACACACACACACCGACAACACACACACACACACACCGACAACACACACACACACCGACAACACATACACACACACACACCGACAACACACACACACACACCGACAACACACACAAACACAACACACACACACACACACCGACAACACACATACACACACAGCGACAACACACACACACAAACACACCGACAACACACACACACACACCAACAACACACACACACACACCGACAACACACACACACCGACAACACACACACACACACACCGACAACACACACACACACACCGACAACACACACACACACACCGACAACACACACACACACACACACACACCGACAACACACACACACACACCGACAACACACACACACACACACACACCGACAACACACACACACACCGACAACACACACACACACAACACACACACACACACCGACAAAACACACACGCACACACCGACAACACACACACACACACACACACACCGACAACACACACACACACAAACACCAGCAACACACACACACCGACAACACACACACACACACACACTGACAACACACACACACCGACAACACACACACACACCGACAACACACACACACCGACAACACACACACACACACACACACACACCGACAACACACATACACACCGACAACACACACACACACAACACCGACAACACACACACACACACCGACAACACACACACACACACACACCGACAACACACACACACACACACACTGACAACACACACACACACACACACCGACAACACACACACACCGACAACACACACACACACACACACACCGACAACACACACACACACACACCGACAACACACACACACACAACACACACACACACACCGACAACACACACACACACACACCGACAACACACACACACACACCGACAACACACACACACACACACACCGACAACACACACACACACACACCGACAACACACACACACACACCGACAACACACACACACACACACCGACAACACACACACACACCGACAACACACACACACACAACACACACACACACACCGACAACACACACACACACACACCAACAACACACACACACACACCGACAACACACACACACACACCGACAACACACCGACAACACACACACACACCGACAACACACACACACCGACAACACACACACACACACACCGACAACACACACACACACACACCGACAACACACACACCGACAACACACCGACAACACACACACACACCGACAACACACACACACCGACAACACACACACACACACCGACAACACACACACACACACACCGACAACACACACACACACACACACCGACAACACATAAACACACACACACCGACAACACACACACACACACCGACAACACACACACACACACACACCGACAACACACACACACACACACCGACAACACACACACACACACCGACAACACACACACACACACACCGACAACACACACACACCGACAACACACACACACACAACACACACACACACCGACAACACACACACACACACACCAACAACACACACACACACACCGACAACACACACACACACACCGACAACACACCGACAACACACACACACACCGACAACACACACACACCGACAACACACACACACACACACACACACCGACAACACACACACACACCGACAACACACACACACACAACACCGACAACACACACACACACACCGACAACACACACACACACACACACCGACAACACACACACACACACACACTGACAACACACACACACACACACACCGACAACACACACACACCGACAACACACACACACACACACACACCGACAACACACACACACACACACCGACAACACACACACACACACACACACACCGACAACACAAACACACACACACCGACAACACACACACACACACACGACAACACACACACACACACACCGACAACACACACACACACACACACACCGACAACACACACACACACCGACAACACACACACACACACCGACAACACACACACACACACACACACCGACAACACACACACACACCGACAACACACACACACACACCGACAACACACACACACACACACACCGACAACACACACACACACACACCGACAACACACACACACACACCGACAACACACACACACACACACCGACAACACACACACACACCGACAACACACACACACACAACACACACACACACACCGACAACACACACACACACACACCGACAACACACACACACACACCGACAACACACACACACACACCGACAACACACCGACAACACACACACACACCGACAACACACACACACCGACAACACACACACACACACACACCGACAACACACACACACACAACACACACACACACACCGACAACACACACACACACACACCGACAACACACACACACACACCGACAACACACACACACACACCGACAACACACCGACACACACACACACACCGACAACACACACACACCGACAACACACACACACACACACCGACAACACACACACACACACACCGACAACACACACACCGACAACACACCGACAACACACACACACACCGACAACACACACACACCGACAACACACACACACACACCGACAACACACACACACACACACCGACAACACACACACACACACACACCGACAACACACACACACACACACCGACAACACACACACACACACCGACAACACACACACACACACCGACAACACACCGACAACACACACACACACCGACAACACACACACACCGACAACACACACACACACACACACCGACAACACACACACACACAACACACACACACACACCGACAACACACACACACACACACCAACAACACACACACACACACCGACAACACACACACACACACCGACAACACACCGACAACACACACACACACCGACAACACACACACACCGACAAAACACACACACACACACCGACAACACACACACACACACACCGACAACACACACACCGACAACACACCGACAACACACACACACACCGACAACACACACACACCGACAACACACACACACACACCGACAACACACACACACACACACCGACAACACACACACACACACACACCGACAACACACAACACACACACACCGACAACACACACACACACACCGACAACACACACACACACACACACCGACAACACACACACACACACACCGACAACACACACACACACACCGACAACACACACACACACACACCGACAACACACACACACACGACAACACACACACACACAACACACACACACACCGACAACACACACACACACACACCAACAACACACACACACACACCGACAACACACACACACACACCGACAACACACCGACAACACACACACACACCGACAACACACACACACCGACAACACACACACACACACACACACACACCGACAACACACACACACACCGACAACACACACACACACAACACCGACAACACACACACACACACCGACAACACACACACACACACACACCGACAACACACACACACACACACACGACAACACACACACACACACACACCGACAACACACACACACCGACAACACACACACACACACACACACCGACAACACACACACACACACACCGACAACACACAACACACACACACACACACCGACAACACAAACACACACACACCGACAACACACACACACACACACGACAACACACACACACACACACCGACAACACACACACACACACACACACCGACAACACACACACACACCGACAACACACACACACACACCGACAACACACACACACACACACACACCGACAACACACACACACACCGACAACACACACACACACACCGACAACACACACACACACACACACCGACAACACACACACACACACACCGACAACACACACACACACACACCGACAACACACACACACACACACCGACAACACACACACACACCGACAACACACACACACACAACACACACACACACACCGACAACACACACACACACACACCGACAACACACACACACACACCGACAACACACACACACACACCGACAACACACCGACAACACACACACACACCGACAACACACACACACCGACAACACACACACACACACACACCGACAACACACACACACACACACCGACAACACACACACACACACACACACACCGACAACACACACACACACACACCGACAACACACACACACACACACCGACAACACACACACACACACCGACAACACACACACACACACCGACAACACACAAACACACACACACCGACAACACACACACACACACCGACAACACACACACACACACACACCGACAACACACACACACACAACACACACACACACACCGACAACACACACACACACACACCAACAACACACACACACACACCGACAACACACACACACACACCGACAACACACCGACAACACACACACACACCGACAACACACACACACCGACAACACACACACACACACACACCGACAACACACACACACACACACCGACAACACACACACACACACACACACACCGACAACACACACACACACACACCGACAACACACACACACACACACCGACAACACACACACACACACCGACAACACACACACACACACACACCGACAACACATAAACACACACACACCGACAACACACACACACACACCGACAACACACACACACACACACACCGACAACACACACACACACAACACACACACACACACCGACAACACACACACACACACACCAACAACACACACACACACCGACAACACACACACACACACCGACAACACACCGACAACACACACACACACCGACAACACACACACACCGACAACACACACACACACACACACCGACAACACACACACACAAACACCGACAACACACACACACACACACACACACCGACAACACACACACACACACACCGACAACACACACACACACACACCGACAACACACACACACACACCGACAACACACACACACACACACACCGACAACACAAAACACACACACACCGACAACACACACACACACACACTGACAACACACACACACACACACCGACAACACACACACACAAACCGACAACACACACACACACACGACAACACACACACACACACCGACAACACACACACACACCGACAACACACACACACACACACCGACAACACACACACACACACACCGACAACACACACACACACCGACAACACACACACACACAACACACACACACACACACACACCGACAACACAAACACACACACACACACACACCGACAACACACACACACACACACCGACAACACACACACACACACACACTGACAACACACACACACCGACAACACACACACACACACACCGACAACACACACACACACACACCGACAACACACACACACCGACACACACACACACACACACACACACACACCGACAACACACACACACACACCGACAACACACACACACACAACACCGACAACACACACACACACCGACAACACACACACACACAACACCGACAACACACACACACACACCGACAACACACACACACACACACACCGACAACACACACACACACACACACTGACAACACACACACACACCGACAACACACACACACCGACAACACACACACACACACCGACAACACACACACACACACACCGACAACACACACACACACAACACACACACACACACACCGACAACACACACACACACACACCGACAACACACACACACACACCGACAACACACACACACACACACACCGACAACACACACACACACACACCGACAACACACACACACACACACCGACAACACACACACACACACACACACCGACAACACACACACACACCGACAACACACACACACACAACACACACACACACAACGACAACACACACACACTCACACCAACAACACACACACACACACCGACAACACACACACACACACCGACAACACACCGACAACACACACACACACCGACAACACACACACACCGACAACACACACACACACACACACCGACAACACACACACACACACACCGACAACACACACACACACACCGACAACACACACACACACACCGACAACACACACACACACACACCGACAACACATAACACACACACACCGACAACACACACACACACACACTGACAACACACACACATACACACCGACAACACACACACACACACCGACAACACACACACACACACCGACAACACACACACACACACCGACAACACACACACACACACACACACACCGACAACACACACACACACCGACAACACACACACACACACACCGACAACACACACACACACACACCGACAACACACACACACACCGACAACACACACACACACAACACACACACACACACACCGACAACACAAACACACACACACACACCGACAACACACACACACACACACCGACAACACACACACACACACACCGACAACACACACACACACACACACCGACAACACACACACACACACACCGACAACACACACACACACACCGACAACACACACACACACACACACCGACAACACACACACACACCGACAACACACACACACACAACACACACACACACACCGACAACACACACACACACACACCAACAACACACACACACACACCGACAACACACACACACACACCCACAACACACCGACAACACACACACACACCGACAACACACACACACCGACAACACACACACACACACACACCGACAACACACACACACACACACACCGACAACACACACACACACACACACACACCGACAACACACACACACACACACCGACAACACACACACACACACACCGACAACACACACACACACACACCGACAACACACACACACACACACCGACAACACATAAACACACACACACCGACAACACACACACACACACACTGACAACACACACACATACACACCGACAACACACACACACACACCGACAACACACACACACACACCGACAACACACACACACACACCGACGACACACACACACACACACACACACACACCGACAACACACACACACACCGACAACACACACACACACACACCGACAACACACACACACACACACCGACAACACACACACACACCGACAACACACACACACACAACACACACACACACACACCGACAACACAAACACACACACACACACCGACAACACACACACACACAAACCGACAACACACACACACACACACCGACAACACACACACACACACACACCGACAACACACACACACACACACCGACAACACACACACACACACCGACAACACACACACACACACACCGACAACACACACACACACCGACAACACACACACACACAACACACACACACACACCGACAACACACACACACACACACCAACAACACACACACACACACCGACAACCCACACACACACACCGACAACACACCGACAACACACACACACACCGACAACACACACACACCGACAACACACACACACACACACACCGACAACACACACACACACACACACCGACAACACACACACACACACACACACACCGACAACACACACACACACACACCGACAACACACACACACACACACCGACAACACACACACACACACACCGACAACACACACACACACACACCGACAACACATAAACACACACACACCGACAACACACACACACACACACTGACAACACACACACATACACATCGACAACACACACATACACACCGACAACACACACACACACACCGACAACACACACACACACACACAACCGACAACACACACACACACCGACAACACATAAACACACACACACCGACAACACACACACACACACACTGACAACACACACACATACACACCGACAACACACACACACACACCGACAACACACACACACACACCGACAACACACACACACACACCGACAACACACACACACACACACACACACACACCGACAACACACACACACACCGACAACACACACACACACACACCGACAACACACACACACACACACCGACAACACACACACACACCGACAACACACACACACACAACACACACACACACACACCGACAACACAAACACACACACACACACCGACAACACACACACACACACACCGACAACACACACACACACACACCGACAACACACACACACACACACACCGACAACACACACACACACACACCGACAACACACACACACACACCGACAACACACACACACACACACACCGACAACACACACACACACCGACAACACACACACACACAACACACACACACACACCGACAACACACACACACACACACCAACAACACACACACACACACCGACAACACACACACACACACCCACAACACACCGACAACACACACACACACCGACAACACACACACACCGACAACACACACACACACACACACCGACAACACACACACACACACACACCGACAACACACACACACACACACACACACCGACAACACACACACACACACACCGATAACACACACACACACACACCGACAACACACACACACACACACCGACAACACACACACACACACACCGACAACACATAAACACACACACACCGACAACACACACACACACACACTGACAACACACACACATACACACCGACAACACACACACACACACCGACAACACACACACACACACCGACAACACACACACACACACCGACAACACACACACACACACACACACACACACCGACAACACACACACACACCGACAACACACACACACACACACCGACAACACACACACACACACACCGACAACACACACACACACCGACAACACACACACACACAACACACACACACACACACCGACAACACAAACACACACACACACACCGACAACACACACACACACAAACCGACAACACACACACACACACACCGACAACACACACACACACACACACCGACAACACACACACACACACACCGACAACACACACACACACACCGACAACACACACACACACACACCGACAACACACACACACACCGACAACACACACACACACAACACACACACACACACCGACAACACACACACACACACACCAACAACACACACACACACACCGACAACACACACACACACACCGACAACACACCGACAACACACACACACACCGACAACACACACACACCGACAACACACACACACACACACACCGACAACACACACACACACACACACCGACAACACACACACACACACACACACACCGACAACACACACACACACACACCGACAACACACACACACACACACCGACAACACACACACACACACACCGACAACACACACACACACACACCGACAACACATAAACACACACACACCGACAACACACACACACACACACTGACAACACACACACATACACACCGACAACACACACATACACACCGACAACACACACACACACACCGACAACACACACACACACACACAAACCGACAACACACACACACACCGACAACACACACACACACACTGACAACACACACACACACACACCGACAACACACACACACACACCGACAACACACACACACACACCGACAACACACACACACACACACACACACACACCGACAACACACACACACACCGACAACACACACACACACACACCGACAACACACACACACACACACCGACAACACACACACACACACACACCGACAACACACACACACAACACACACACACACACACCGACAACACAAACACACACACACACACAACGACAACACACACACACACACACACACCGACAACACACACACACACACACACCGACAACACACACACACACACCGACAACACACACACACACAACACACACACACCGACAACACACACACACACACACCGACCACACACACACACAAACACACCGAGAACACACACACACACACCGACAACACACACACACCGACAACACACACACACACAACACACACACACACACCGACAACACACACACACACACACCGACCACACACACACACAAACACACCGACAACACACACACTCACACCGACAACACACACACACACACCGACAACACACACACACACACACCGACAACACACACACACACACACACCGACAACACAAACACACACACACACACCGACAACACACACACACACACACACACCGACAACACACACACACACACACACCGACAACAAACACACACCGACAACACACACACACACAACACACACACACCGACAACACACACACACACACACCGACCACACACACAAACACACCGACAACACACACACACACACCGACAACACACACACACACACCGACAACACACACACACACACCGACAACACACACACACACACCGACAACACACACACACACACACACACACCGACAACACACACACACACCGACAACACACACACACACACACCGACAACACACACACACACACACCGACAACACACACACACACCGACAACACACACACACACAACACACACACACACACACCGACAACACAAACACACACACACACACCGACAACACACACACACACACACCGACAACACACACACACACACACCGACAACACACACACACACACACACCGACAACACACACACACACACACCGACAACACACACACACACACCGACAACACACACACACACACACCGACAACACACACACACACCGACAACACACACACACACAACACACACACACACACCGACAACACACACACACACACACCAACAACACACACACACACACCGACAACACACACACACACACCGACAACACACCGACAACACACACACACACCGACAACACACACACACCGACAACACACACACACACACACACCGACAACACACACACACACACACACCGACAACACACACACACACACACACACACCGACAACACACACACACACACACCGATAACACACACACACACACACCGACAACACACACACACACACACCGACAACACACACACACACACACCGACAACACATAAACACACACACACCGACAACACACACACACACACACTGACAACACACACACATACACACCGACAACACACACACACACACCGACAACACACACACACACACCGACAACACACACACACACACCGACAACACACACACACACACACACACACACACCGACAACACACACACACACCGACAACACACACACACACACACCGACAACACACACACACACACACCGACAACACACACACACACCGACAACACACACACACACAACACACACACACACACACCGACAACACAAACACACACACACACACCGACAACACACACACACACAAACCGACAACACACACACACACACACCGACAACACACACACACACACACACCGACAACACACACACACACACACCGACAACACACACACACACACCGACAACACACACACACACACCGACAACACACACACACACCGACAACACACACACACACAACACACACACACACACCGACAACACACACACACACACACCAACAACACACACACACACACCGACAACACACACACACACACCGACAACACACCGACAACACACACACACACCGACAACACACACACACCGACAACACACACACACACACACCGACAACACACACACACACACACACCGACAACACACACACACACACACACACACCGACAACACACACACACACACACCGACAACACACACACACACACACCGACAACACACACACACACACACCGACAACACACACACACACACACCGACAACACATAAACACACACACACCGACAACACACACACACACACACTGACAACACACACACATACACACCGACAACACACACATACACACCGACAACACACACACACACACCGACAACACACACACACACACACAAACCGACAACACACACACACACCGACAACACACACACACACACTGACAACACACACACACACACACCGACAACACACACACACACACCGACAACACACACACACACACCGACAACACACACACACACACACACACACACACCGACAACACACACACACACCGACAACACACACACACACACACCGACAACACACACACACACACACCGACAACACACACACACACACACACCGACAACACACACACACAACACACACACACACACACCGACAACACAAACACACACACACACACAACGACAACACACACACACACACACACACCGACAACACACACACACACACACACCGACAACACACACACACACACCGACAACACACACACACACAACACACACACACCGACAACACACACACACACACACCGACCACACACACACACAAACACACCGAGAACACACACACACACACCGACAACACACACACACCGACAACACACACACACACAACACACACACACACACCGACAACACACACACACACACACCGACCACACACACACACAAACACACCGACAACACACACACTCACACCGACAACACACACACACACACCGACAACACACACACACACACACCGACAACACACACACACACACACACCGACAACACAAACACACACACACACACCGACAACACACACACACACACACACACCGACAACACACACACACACACACACCGACAACAAACACACACCGACAACACACACACACACAACACACACACACCGACAACACACACACACACACACCGACCACACACACAAACACACCGACAACACACACACACACACCGACAACACACACACACACACCGACAACACACACACACACACCGACAACACACACACACACACCGACAACACACACACACACACACACACACCGACAACACACACACACACCGACAACACACACACACACACACCGACAACACACACACACACACACCGACAACACACACACACACCGACAACACACACACACACAACACACACACACACACACCGACAACACAAACACACACACACACACCGACAACACACACACACACACACCGACAACACACACACACACACACCGACAACACACACACACACACACACCGACAACACACACACACACACACCGACAACACACACACACACACCGACAACACACACACACACACACCGACAACACACACACACACCGACAACACACACACACACAACACACACACACACACCGACAACACACACACACACACACCAACAACACACACACACACACCGACAACACACACACACACACCGACAACACACCGACAACACACACACACACCGACAACACACACACACCGACAACACACACACACACACACACCGACAACACACACACACACACACACCGACAACACACACACACACACACACACACCGACAACACACACACACACACACCGATAACACACACACACACACACCGACAACACACACACACACACACCGACAACACACACACACACACACCGACAACACATAAACACACACACACCGACAACACACACACACACACACTGACAACACACACACATACACACCGACAACACACACACACACACCGACAACACACACACACACACCGACAACACACACACACACACCGACAACACACACACACACACACACACACACCGACAACACACACACACACCGACAACACACACACACACACACCGACAACACACACACACACACACCGACAACACACACACACACCGACAACACACACACACACAACACACACACACACACACCGACAACACAAACACACACACACACACCGACAACACACACACACACACAACCGACAACACACACACACACACACCGACAACACACACACACACACACACCGACAACACACACACACACACACCGACAACACACACACACACACCGACAACACACACACACACACCGACAACACACACACACACCGACAACACACACACACACAACACACACACACACACCGACAACACACACACACACACACCAACAACACACACACACACACCGACAACACACACACACACACCGACAACACACCGACAACACACACACACACCGACAACACACACACACCGACAACACACACACACACACACACCGACAACACACACACACACACACACCGACAACACACACACACACACACACACACCGACAACACACACACACACACACCGACAACACACACACACACACACCGACAACACACACACACACACACCGACAACACACACACACACACACCGACAACACATAAACACACACACACCGACAACACACACACACACACACTGACAACACACACACATACACACCGACAACACACACATACACACCGACAACACACACACACACACCGACAACACACACACACACACACAACCGACAACACACACACACACCGACAACACACACACACACACTGACAACACACACACACACACACCGACAACACACACACACACACCGACAACACACACACACACACCGACAACACACACACACACACACACACACACACCGACAACACACACACACACCGACAACACACACACACACACCACCGACAACACACACACACACACACCGACAACACACACACACACACACACCGACAACACACACACACAACACACACACACACACACCGACAACACAAACACACACACACACACAACGACAACACACACACACACACACACACCGACAACACACACACACACACACACCGACAACACACACACACACACCGACAACACACACACACACAACACACACACACCGACAACACACACACACACACACCGACCACACACACACACAAACACACCGAGAACACACACACACACACCGACAACACACACACACCGACAACACACACACACACAACACACACACACACACCGACAACACACACACACACACACCGACCACACACACACACAAACACACCGACAACACACACACTCACACCGACAACACACACACACACACCGACAACACACACACACACACACCGACAACACACACACACACACACACCGACAACACAAACACACACACACACACCGACAACACACACACACACACACACACCGACAACACACACACACACACACACCGACAACAAACACACACCGACAACACACACACACACAACACACACACACCGACAACACACACACACACACACCGACCACACACACAAACACACCGACAACACACACACACACACCGACAACACACACACACACACCGACAACACACACCACACACACCGACAACACACACACACACACCGACAACACACACACACACACACACACACACCGACAACACACACACACACCGACAACACACACACACACACACCGACAACACACACACACACACACCGACAACACACACACACACCGACAACACACACACACACAACACACACACACACACACCGACAACACAAACACACACACACACACCGACAACACACACACACACACACCGACAACACACACACACACACACCGACAACACACACACACACACACACCGACAACACACACACACACACACCGACAACACACACACACACACCGACAACACACACACACACACACCGACAACACACACACACACCGACAACACACACACACACAACACACACACACACACCGACAACACACACACACACACACCAACAACACACACACACACACCGACAACACACACACACACACACACACACGACACACACACAACACCGACAACACACACACACGACACCACACACACACACACACCGACAACACACACACACACACACACCGACAACACACACACACACACACACACACACCGACAACACACACACACACACACCGATAACACACACACACACACACCGACAACACACACACACACACACCGACAACACACACACACACACACCGACAACACATAAACACACACACACCGACAACACACACACACACACACTGACAACACACACACATACACACCGACAACACACACACACACACCGACAACACACACACACACACCGACAACACACACACACACACCGACAACACACACACACACACACACACACACCGACAACACACACACACACCGACAACACACACACACACACACCGACAACACACACACACACACACCGACAACACACACACACACCGACAACACACACACACACAACACACACACACACACACCGACAACACAAACACACACACACACACCGACAACACACACACACACAAACCGACAACACACACACACACACACCGACAACACACACACACACACACACCGACAACACACACACACACACACCGACAACACACACACACACACCGACAACACACACACACACACCGACAACACACACACACACCGACAACACACACACACACAACACACACACACACACCGACAACACACACACACACACACCAACAACACACACACACACACCGACAACACACACACACACACCGACAACACACCGACAACACACACACACACCGACAACACACACACACCGACAACACACACACACACACACACCGACAACACACACACACACACACACCGACAACACACACACACACACACACACACCGACAACACACACACACACACACCGACAACACACACACACACACACCGACAACACACACACACACACACCGACAACACACACACACACACACCGACAACACATAAACACACACACACCGACAACACACACACACACACACTGACAACACACACACATACACACCGACAACACACACATACACACCGACAACACACACACACACACCGACAACACACACACACACACACAAACCGACAACACACACACACACCGACAACACACACACACACACTGACAACACACACACACACACACCGACAACACACACACACACACCGACAACACACACACACACACCGACAACACACACACACACACACACACACACACACCGACAACACACACACACACCGACAACACACACACACACACACCGACAACACACACACACACACACCGACAACACACACACACACACACACCGACAACACACACACACAACACACACACACACACACCGACAACACAAACACACACACACACACAACGACAACACACACACACACACACACACCGACAACACACACACACACACACACCGACAACACACACACACACACCGACAACACACACACACACAACACACACACACCGACAACACACACACACACACACCGACCACACACACACACAAACACACCGAGAACACACACACACACACCGACAACACACACACACCGACAACACACACACACACAACACACACACACACACCGACAACACACACACACACACACCGACCACACACACACACAAACACACCGACAACACACACACTCACACCGACAACACACACACACACACCGACAACACACACACACACACACCGACAACACACACACACACACACACCGACAACACAAACACACACACACACACCGACAACACACACACACACACCGACAACACACACACACACCACACACACACACACACCGACAACACACACACACACACACGACAACACACACACACACACACACCGACAACAAACACACACCGACACACACACCACACACACACACACACACACACCGACAACACACACACACACACACCGACCACACACACAAACACACCGACAACACACACACACACACCGACACACACACACACACACACCGACAACACACACACACACACACCGACAACACACACACACACACCGACAACACACACACACACACACACACACACACACACACACACCGCAACACACACACACACACCGACACACACACACACACACACACCGACAACACACACACACACACACACCGACAACACACACACACACCGACAACACACACACACACACACCGACACACACACACACACACACCGACAACACACACAAACACAACACACACACACACACACCGACAACACACACACACACACAGCGACAACACACACACACAACACACCGACAACACACACACACACACCAACAACACACACACACACACACACCGACAACACACACACACACACCGACAACACACACACACACACACACACACCGACACACACACACACACACACCGACAACACACACACACACACCGACAACACACACACACACACACACCGACAACACACACACACACACCGACAACACAACACACACACACACACCGACAACACAACACACACACCGACAACACACACACACACAACACACACACACACACCGACAACAACACACACGACACACACCGACAACACACACACACACACACACACACCGACAACACACACACACACAACACCGAGCAACACACACACACACACCGACAACACACACACACACACACACCGACAACACACACACACCGACAACACACACACACACACACCGACAACACACACACACCGACAACACACACACACACACACACACCGACAACACACACACACACACCGACAACACACACACACACACACCGACAACACACACACACACACCGACAACACACACACACACACACACCGACAACACACACACACACACACACCGACAACACACACACACACACACACCGACAACACACACACACCGACAACACACACACACACACACACACCGACAACACACACACACACACACACACACGACAACACACACACACACAACACACACACACACACCGACAACACACACACACACACACCGACAACACACCACACACACACACACACCGACAACACACACACACACCGACAACACACACACACCGACAACACACACACACACACACACCGACAACACACACACACACACACACCGACAACACACCACACACACACACACACCGACAACACACACACACACCGACAACACACACACACACACGACAACACACACACACACACCGACAACACACACACACACACACCGACAACACACACACACACACCGACAACACACACACACACACCGACAACACACACACACACACGACAACACACACACACACACACCGACAACACACACACACACACCGACAACACACACACACACACCGACAACACACCACAACACACACACACACCGACAACACACACACACACACACCGACAACACACACACACACACACCGACAACACACACACACACACACACCGACAACACACACACACACACACCGACAACACACACACACACACACCGACAACACACACACACACACACCGACAACACACACACACACACACCGACAACACACACACACACACACCGACAACACACACACACACACCGACAACACACACACAACACACCGACAACACACACACACACACACGACACACACACACACACACACACACACCGACAACACACACACACACACACCGACAACACACACACACACACGACAACACACACACACACACACACACCGACAACACACACACACCACAACACACACACACACACACCGACAACACACACACACACACACACCGACAACACACACACACACACACACACCGACAACACACACACACACACACGACAACACACACACACACACACCGACAACACACACACACACACACACACACACACGACAACACACACACACACACCGACAACACACACACACACACACCGACAACACACACACACACACACGACAACACACACACACACCGACAACACACACACACACACACACACACACACACACACCGACAACACACACACACACACACACGACAACGACACACACACACCGACACACACACACACCGACACACACACACACACACACACACCGACAACACACACACACACACCGACACACACACGACACACACAACACACACACACCGACAACACACACACACACACACCGACCACACACACACACACACACACCGAGCACACACACACACACACCGACAACACACACACACACACACCGACAACACACACACACACAACACACACACACACACACCGACAACACACACACACACACACCGACCACACACACACACACACACACCGACAACACACACACACCGACAACACACGCACACACACCGACAACACACACACACACACACCGACAACACACACACACACACACACACACCGACAACACACACACACACACACGACCGACACACACACACACCACCGACAACACGACACACACACACACACACACACACCGACAACACACACACACACACCGACAACACACACACACACACACACCGACAACACACACACACACACCGACAACACACACACACACACCGACAACACACACACACACACACGACAACACACACACGCACACACCGACAACACACACACACACACACGCACACCGACAACACACACACACACAAACACCAGCAACACACACACACACACACACCGACAACACACACACACACACACTGACAACGCACACACACCGACAACACACACACACACGCACACCGACAACACACACACACCGACAACACACACACACACACACACACACCGACAACACACATACACACCGACAACACACACACACACAACACCGACAACACACACACACACACCGACAACGACACACACACACACACACACACCGACAACACACACACACACACACACCGACAACACACACACACACACACGACCGACACACACACACACACTCGACAACACACACACACACACACACACCGACAACACACACACACACCGACAACACACACACACACAACACACACACACACACGACAACACACACACACTCACACCAAACGAACACACACACACACACACACACACACACACACCGA
>NW_027675595.1:145000-167286 GCF_965601325.2 Salmo salar | reverse complement strand
CAACACACACACACACACACCGACAACACACACACACACACACACACCGACAACACACACACACACAACACACACACACACCAACAACACACACACAGACACCGACAACACACACACACACACACCGACAACACACACACACACCGACAACACACACACACACACACACCGACAACACACACACACACACACACCGACAACACACACACACACCGACAACACACACACACACACACACACACACACACACACCGACAACACACACACACACACATCGACAACACATACACACACACACACCGACAACACGCACACACACACACTGACAACACACACACATACACACCGACAACACACAAACACACACCGACAACACTACACACACACACCGACAACACACACACACACACCGACAACACACACACACACCGACAACACACACACACACCGACAACACACACACACACACACACACACACACACACACACCGACAACTCACACACACACACACCGACAACACACACACACACACACACCAACAACACACACACACACACACACCGACAACACACACACACACACACCGACAACACACACACACACACACCGACAACACACACACACACACACCGACAACACACACACACACAACACACACACACACACACCAACAACACACACACACACACCGACAACACACACACACACAACACACACACACACACACACCGACAACACACACACACACACACATCGACAACACACACACACACACCTACAACACACACACACACACACACACACACACACACACCGACAACACACACACACACACACCGACAACACACACACACACACACCGACACACACACACACACCGACAACACACACACACACACACACACCGACAACACACACACACACACTGACAACACACAAACACACACACACCGACAACACACACACACACACTGACAACACACACACATACACACCGACAACACACACACACACACCGACAACACACACACACACACCGACAACACCACACACACACACCGACAACACACACACACACACACACACACACACACCGACAACACACACACACACACACCGACAACACACACACACACACCGACAACACACACACACACAAACCGACAACACACACACACACCGACAACACACACACACACACACACCGACAACACACACACACACACACCGACAACACACACACACACCGACAACACACACACACACACACACACACACACACACACCGACAACACACACACACACACACCGACAACACACAAACACACACACACCGACAACACGCACACACACACACCGACAACACACACACATACACACCGACAACACACACACACACACACCGACAACACACACACACACAAACACACCGACAACACACACACACACACACACCGACAACACACACACACACACATCGACAACACACACACACACACCGACAACACACACACACACACACTGACAACACACACACACACACACCGACAACACACACACACACACAACACACACACACACACACCGACAACACACACACACACACACCGACAACACACACACACACACCGACAACACACACACACACACACCGACAACACACACACACACACACCGACAACACACACACACACCGACAACACACACACACACACCGACAACACACACACACACACACCGACAACACACACACACACCGACAACACACACACACACACACACCGACAACACACACACACACACACCGACAACACACACACACACACACCGACAACACACACACACAAACACCGACAACACACACACACACAACACACACACACACACACCAACAACACACACACACACACCGACAACACACACACACACAACGCACACACACACACACCGACAACACACACACACACACACCGACAACACACACACACACACACGACACACACACACACACACACCGACAACACACACACACACACACCGACAACACACACACACACACCGACAACACACACACACACACACCGACAACACACACACACACACACCGACAACACACACACACACCGACAACACACACACACACACACACACACACACCACAACACACACACACACACCGACAACACACACACACACACCGACAACACACACACACACACACCGACAACACACACACACACAACACACACACACACACACAACAACACACACACACCGACAACACACACACACACACACCGACAACACACACACACACCGACAACACACACACACACACACACGACAGACAACACACACACACACACCGACAACACACACACACACACACACCGACAACACACACACACCGACACACACACACACACACACACACCGACAACACACACACACACACACCGACAACACACACACACACACCGACAACACACACACACACACACCGACAACACACACACACACACACACACACCGACAACACACACACACCGACACACACACACACACACACACACACACCGACAACACACACACACACACACCGACAACACACACACACACACATCGACAACACACACACACACACACCGACAACACACACACCACACACACTGACAACACACACACACACACCGGCAACACACACACACCAACACACCGACAACACACACACACACACACCGACAACACACACACACACACACACACCGACAACACACACACACACAACACACACACACACCAACAACACACACACACACACCGACAACACACACACACACACCGACAACACACACACACACACACCGACAACACACACACACACAACACACACACACACACACCAACACACACACACACACACACCGACAACACACACACACACACACGCACACACACACACACCGACAACACACACACACACACACCGACAACACACACACACACACACACACACACACACACACGACAACACACACACACACACACACCGACAACACACACACACAACAACGACACACACACACACACACACACACGACAACACACACACAACACACACCACACACAGACAACACACACACACACGACACACACACACAACACACACACACACACCGACAACACACACACACACACACCGACAACACACACACACACACACACTCCGACAACACACACACACACACACCGACAACACACACACACACACACACACACCGACAACACACACACACCGACACACACACACAACACACACACACCGACAACACACACACACACACACCGACAACACACACACACACACCGACAACACACACACAACACACACACACCGACAACACACACACACACACACCGACAACACACACACACACACACACACCGACAACACACACACACCGACACACACACACAACACACACACACCGACCACACACACACACCGACAACACACACACACACACCGACAACACACACACACACACACAAACCGACAACACACACACACACACACCGACAACACACACACACACACCGACAACACACACACACACCGACAACACACACACACACACACACCGACAACACACACACACACACATCGACAACACATAAACACACACACACCGACAACACACACACACACACACTGACAACACACACACATACACACCGACAACACACACACACACACACACACACACACACACACACACCGACAACACACACACACACACACACCGACAACACACACACACAAACACCGACAACACACACACACACACACACACCGACAACACACACACACACACACACCGACAACACACACACACACACAACGACAACACACACACACACACACACTGACAACACACACACACACACACCGACAACACACACACACACACACACACACCGACAACACACACACACACACACCGACAACACACACACACACACACACACACACACACACACACACCGACAACACACACACACACACACACCGACAACACACACACACAAACACCGACAACACACACACACACACACACACCGACAACACACACACACACACACACCGACAACACACACACACACACAACGACAACACACACACACACACACACTGACAACACACACACACACACACCGACAACACACACACACACACACTGACAACACACACACACACACACACACCGACAACACACACAAACACACACCGACAACACACACACACACACACACACCGACAACACACACACACCGACACACACACACAACACACACACACCGACAACACACACACACACACACCGACAACACACACACACCGACAACACACACACAACACACACACACCGACAACACACACACACACACACCGACAACACACACACACACACACACACCGACAACACACACACACCGACACACACACACAACACACACACACCGACCACACACACACACCGACAACACACACACACACACCGACAACACACACACACACACAAACCGACAACACACACACACACACACCGACAACACACACACACACACCGACAACACACACACACACCGACAACACACACACAAACACACACCGACAACACACACACACACACATCGACAACACATAAACACACACACACCGACAACACACACACACACACACTGACAACACACACACATACACACCGACAACACACAAACACACACCGACAACACACACACACACACCGACAACACACACACACACACCGACAACACACACACACACACACACACCGACAACACACACACACACCGACAACACACACACACAACACACACACACCGACAACACACACACACACACACCGACAACACACACACACACACAGACACCGACAACACACACACACCGACACACACACACAACACACACACACCGACAACACACACACACACACACCGACAACACACACACACACACCGACAACACACACACACACACACAAACCGACAACACACACACACACACACCGACAACACACACACACACCGACAACACACACACACACACACACCGACAACACACACACACACCGACAAAACACACACACACACACATCGACAACACATAAACACACACACACCGACAACACACACACACACACACTGACAACACACACACATACACACCGACAACACACAAACACACACTGACAACACACACACACCGACAACACACACACACACACCGACAACACACACACACACACCGACAACACACACACACACACACACATCGACAACACACACACACACCGACAACACACACACACACACACACACACACACCGACAACACACACACACACACACCGACAACACACACACACACACACACCAACAACACACACACACACACACCGACAACACACACACACACACACACTGACAACACACACACACACACACCGACAACACACACACACACACCGACAACACACACACACAACACACACACACCGACAACACACACACACACACAGACACCGACAACACACACACACACACAGACACCGACAACACACACACACCGACACACACACACAACACACACACACCGACAACACACACACACACACACCGACAACACACACACACACACCGACAACACACACACACACACACAAACCGACAACACACACACACACACACCGACAACACACACACACACACCGACAACACACACACACACCGACAACACACACACACACACACACCGACAAAATACACACACACACATCGACAACACATAAACACACACACACCGACAACACACACACACACACACTGACAACACACACACATACACACCGACAACACACAAACACACACCGACAACACACACACACACACCGACAACACACACACACACACCGACAACACACACACACACACACCGACAACACACACACACACCGACAACACACACACACACCGACAACACACACACACACACACACACACACACACACACCGACAACACACACACACACACACCGACAACACACACACACACACACACCAACAACACACACACACACACACCGACAACACACACACACACACACACTGACAACACACACACACACACACCGACAACACACACACACACACACCGACAACACACACACACACACACACCGACAACACACACACACCGACACACACACACAACACACACACACACACCGACAACACACACACACACACACCGACAACACACACACAAACACCGACAACACACACACACCGACAACACACACACACACACACCGACAACACACACACACCGACACACACACACAACACACACACACACACCGACAACACACACACACACACACCGACAACACACACACACACACTGACAACACACACACATACACACCGACAACACACACACACACACCGACAACACACACACACACACCGGCAACACACACACACACACACACACCGACAACACACACACACACACACACCGACAACACACACACACACACATCGACAACACACACACACCGACAACACACACACACACACACTGACAACACACACACACACACACCGACAACACACACACACACACACAACACACACACACACACACCGACAACACACACACACACACCGACAACACAAAAACACACACCGACAACACACACACACACACAGACCGACAACACACACACACACACACCGACAACACACACACACACCGACAACACACACACAGACACCGACAACACACACACACCGACAACACACACACACACCGACAACACACACACACACCGACAACACACACACACACACACCGACAACACACACACACACACACCGACAACACACACACACACACCGACAACACACACACACACACACCGACAACACACACACACAACACACACACACACACCAACAACACACACACACACACCGACAACACACACACACACAACGCACACACACACACACCGACAACACACACACACACACATCGACAACACACACACACACACCGACAACACACACACAGACACCGACAACACACACACACACACACACCGACAACACACACACACACCGACAACACACACACACACACACACCGACAACACACACACACACACCGACAACACACACACACACACACCGACAACACACACACACACACACCGACAACACACACACACACAACACACACACACACACACCAACAACACACACACACCGACAACACACACACACACAACACACACACACACACCGACAACACACACACACACACACCGACAACACACACACACACACACACCAACAACACACACACACACACACCGACAACACACACACACACACACACTGACAACACACACACACACACACCGACAACACACACACACACACACCGACAACACACACACACAACACACACACACCGACAACACACACACACACACACCGACAACACACACACACACAGACACCGACAACACACACACACCGACACACACACACAACACACACACACCGACAACACACACACACACACACCGACAACACACACACACACACCGACAACACACACACACACACACAAACCGACAACACACACACACACACACCGACAACACACACACACACCGACAACACACACACACACACACACCGACAACACACACACACACCGACAACACACACACACACACACACCGACAAAACACACACACACACATCGACAACACATAAACACACACACCGACAACACACACACACACACACTGACAACACACACACATACACACCGACAACACACAAACACACACCGACAACACACACACACACACCGACAACACACACACACACACCGACAACACACACACACACACCGACAACACACACACACACACACACACCGACAACACACACACACACCGACAACACACACACACACACACACACACACACCGACAACACACACACACACACACCGACAACACACACACACACACACACCAACAACACACACACACACACACCGACAACACACACACACACACACACTGACAACACACACACACACACACCGACAACACACACACACACACACCGACAACACACACACACAACACACACACACCGACAACACACACACACACACAGACACCGACAACACACACACACACACAGACACCGACAACACACACACACCGACACACACACACAACACACACACACCGACAACACACACACACACACACCGACAACACACACACACACACCGACAACACACACACACACACACAAACCGACAACACACACACACACACACCGACAACACACACACACACACCGACAACACACACACACACCGACAACACACACACACACACACACCGACAAAACACACACACACACATCGACAACACATAAACACACACACACCGACAACACACACACACACACACTGACAACACACACACATACACACCGACAACACACAAACACACACCGACAACACACACACACACACCGACAACACACACACACACACCGACAACACACACACACACACACCGACAACACACACACACACCGACAACACACACACACACCGACAACACACACACACACACACACACACACACACCGACAACACACACACACACACACCGACAACACACACACACACACACACCAACAACACACACACACACACACCGACAACACACACACACACACACACTGACAACACACACACACACACACCGACAACACACACACACACACACCGACAACACACACACACACACACACCGACAACACACACACACCGACACACACACACAACACACACACACACACCGACAACACACACACACACACACCGACAACACACACACAAACACCGACAACACACACACACACACCGACAACACACACACACACACACCGACAACACACACACACCGACACACACACACAACACACACACACACACCGACAACACACACACACACACACCGACAACACACACACACACACTGACAACACACACACATACACACCGACAACACACACACACACACCGACAACACACACACACACACCGGCAACACACACACACACACACACACCGACAACACACACACACACACACACCGACAACACACACACACACACATCGACAACACACACACACCGACAACACACACACACACACACTGACAACACACACACACACACACCGACAACACACACACACACACACAACACACACACACACACACCGACAACACACACACACACACACCGACAACACAAAAACACACACCGACAACACACACACACACACAGACCGACAACACACACACACACACACCGACAACACACACACACACCGACAACACACACACAGACACCGACAACACACACACACCGACAACACACACACACACCGACAACACACACACACACCGACAACACACACACACACACACACCGACAACACACACACACACACACCGACAACACACACACACACACCGACAACACACACACACACACACCGACAACACACACACACACAACACACACACACACACCAACAACACACACACACACACCGACAACACACACACACACACAACGCACACACACACACACCGACAACACACACACACACACATCGACAACACACACACACACACCGACAACACACACACAGACACCGACAACACACACACACACACACACCGACAACACACACACACACCGACAACACACACACACACCGACAACACACACACACACACCGACAACACACACACACACACACCGACAACACACACACACACACCGACAACACACACACACACACACAAACCGACAACACACACACACACACACCGACAACACACACACACACACCGACAACACACACACACACCGACAACACACACACACACACACACCGACAAAACACACACACACACATCGACAACACATAAACACACACACACCGACAACACACACACACACACACTGACAACACACACACATACACACCGACAACACACAAACACACACCGACAACACACACACACACACCGACAACACACACACACACACCGACAACACACACACACACACACCGACAACACACACACACACCGACAACACACACACACACCGACAACACACACACACACACACACACACACACACACCGACAACACACACACACACCGACAACACACACACACACACAAACCAACAACACACACACACACACCGACAACACACACACACACACACACTGACAACACACACACACACACACCGACAACACACACACACACACACCGACAACACACACACACACACACACCGACAACACACACACACCGACACACACACACAACACACACACACACACCGACAAGACACACACACACACACCGACAACACACACACAAACACCGACAACACACACACACACACACCGACAACACACACACACACACACCGACAACACACACACACCGACACACACACACAACACACACACACACACCGACAACACACACACACACACACCGACAACACACACACACACACTGACAACACACACACATACACAACGACAACACACACACACACACCGACAACACACACACACACACCGGCAACACACACACACACACACACACCGACAACACACACACACACACACACCGACAACACACACACACACACATCGACAACACACACACACCGACAACACACACACACACACACTGACAACACACACACACACACACCGACAACACACACACACACACACAACACACACACACACACACCGACAACACACACACACACACACCGACAACACACACACACACCGACAACACACACACAGACACCGACAACACACACACACCGACAACACACACACACACCGACAACACATACACACACCGACAACACACACACACACACACACCGACAACACACACACACACACACCGACAACACACACACACACACACCGACAACACACACACACACACACCGACAACACACACACACACAACACACACACACACACCAACAACACACACACACACACCGACAACACACACACACACAACGCACACACACACACACCGACAACACACACACACACACATCGACAACACACACACACCGACAACACACACACAGACACCGACAACACACACACACACACACACCGACAACACACACACACACCGACAACACACACACACACACACACCGACAACACACACACACACACCGACAACACACACACACACACACCGACAACACACACACACACACACCGACAACACACACACACACAACACACACACACACACACCAACAACACACACACACCGACAACACACACACACACAACACACACACACACACCGACAACACACACACACACACATCGACAACACACACACACACACCGACAACACACACACACACAACACACACACACACACCGACAACACACACACACACCGACAACACACACACACACACACCGACAACACACACACACCGACAACACACACACACACACACACACACCGACAACACACACACACACACTGACAACACATAAACACACACACACCGACAACACACACACACACACACTGACAACACACACACATACACACCGACAACACACACACACACACCGACAACACACACACACACACCGACAACACCTACACACACACACCGACAACACACACACACACACACACACACACACACACACCGACAACACACACACACAAACACCGACAACACACACACACACCGACAACACACACACACACACCGACAACACACACACACACACCACACACACACACACACACACACACACACACACACACCGACAACACACACACACACACACCGACAACACACACACACACACACACACACACACACCGACAACACACACACACACACACCGACAACACACACACACAAACACCGACAACACACACACACACACACACACACACACCGACAACACACACACACACACACACCGACAACACACACACACACACAATGACAACACACACACACACACACTGACAACACACACACACACACACACCGACAACACACACACACACACCGACAACACACACACACACACACACACCGACAACACACACACACCGACACACACACACAACACACACACACCGACAACACACACACACACACACCGACAACACACACACACACACCGACAACACACACACACACACACAAACCGACAACACACACACACACACACACCGACAACACACACACACACACACACCGACAACACACACACACACAACACACACACACACCAACAACACACACACACACACCGACAACACACACACACACAACGCACACACACACACACCGACAACACACACACACACACATCGACAACACACACACCGACAACACACACACAGACACCGACAACACACACACACACACACACCGACAACACACACACACACACACCGACAACACACACACACACACACACCGACAACACACACACACACACACCGACAACACACACACACACACACACACCGACAACACACACACACACACACCGACAACACACACACACACAACACACACACACACACACCAACAACACACACACACACACCGACAACACACACACACACAACACACACACACACACACCGACAACACACACACACACACATCGACAACACACACACACACACCGACAACACACACACACACAACACACACACACACACCGACAACACACACACACACACTCCGACAACACACACACACCGACAACACACACACACCGACAACACACACACACACACACTGACAACACATAAACACACACACACCGACAACACACACACACACACACTGACAACACACACACATACACACCGACAACACACACACACACACCGACAACACACACACACACACCGACAACACCTACACACACACACCGACAACACCTACACACACACACCGACAACACACACACACACACACACACACACCGACAACACACACACACAAACACCGACAACACACACACACACACCGACAACACACACACACACACCGACAACACACACACACACACACACACACACACACACACACACCGACAACACACACACACACACACCGACAACACACACACACACACACACACACACACACACACACCGACAACACACACACACACACACCGACAACACACACACACAAACACCGACAACACACACACACACACAACGACAACACACACACACACACACACTGACAACACACACACACACCGACAACACACACACACACACACTGACAACACACACACACACACACACACACACCGACAACACACACAAACACACACCGACAACACACACACACACACACACACCGACAACACACACACACCGACACACACACACAACACACACACACCGACAACACACACACACACACACCGACAACACACACACACACCGACAACACACACACAACACACACACACCGACAACACACACACACACACCGACAACACACACACACACACACACACCGACAACACACACACACCGACACACACACACAACACACACACACCGACAACACACACACACACACACCGACAACACACACACACACACCGACAACACACACACACACACACAAACCGACAACACACACACACACACACCGACAACACACACACACACACCGACAACACACACACACACCGACAACACACACACACACACACACCGACAACACACACACACACACATCGACAACACATAAACACACACACACCGACAACACACACACACACACACACTGACAACACACACACATACACACCGACAACACACAAACACACACCGACAACACACACACACACACCGACAACACACACACACACACCGACAACACACACACACACACACACACCGACAACACACACACACACCGACAACACACACACACACACACACACACACACACACCGACAACACACACACACACACACCGACAACACACACACACACACACACCAACAACACACACACACACACACCGACAACACACACACACACACACACACACACACACACACACACACCGACAACACACACACACACACACCGACAACACACACACACACACACACACACACACACACACCGACAACACACACACACACACACACCGACAACACACACACACAAACACCGACAACACACACACACACACACACACCGACAACACACACACAAACACACACCGACAACACACACACACAACGACAACACACACACACACACACTGACAACACACACACACACACACCGACAACACACACACACACACACTGACAACACACACACACACACACACACCGACAACACACACAAACACACACCGACAACACACACACACACACACACACACCGACAACACACACACACCGACACACACACACAACACACACACACCGACAACACACACACACACACACCGACAACACACACACACACACCGACAACACACACACAACACACACACACCGACAACACACACACACACACACCGACAACACACACACACACACACACACCGACAACACACACACACCGACACACACACACAACACACACACACCGACCACACACACACACCGACAACACACACACACACACCGACAACACACACACACACACACAAACCGACAACACACACACACACACACCGACAACACACACACACACACCGACAACACACACACACACCGACAACACACACACACACACACACCGACAACACACACACACACACATCGACAACACATAAACACACACACACCGACAACACACACACACACACACTGACAACACACACACATACACACCGACAACACACACACACACACACACACACACACACACACACACACCGACAACACACACACACACACACACCGACAACACACACACACAAACACCGACAACACACACACACACACACACACCGACAACACACACACACACACACACCGACAACACACACACACACACAACGACAACACACACACACACACACACTGACAACACACACACACACACACCGACAACACACACACACACACACACACACCGACAACACACACACACACACACCGACAACACACACACACACACACACACACACACACACACACACCGACAACACACACACACACACACACCGACAACACACACACACAAACACCGACAACACACACACACACACACACACCGACAACACACACACACACACACACCGACAACACACACACACACACAACGACAACACACACACACACACACACTGACAACACACACACACACACACCGACAACACACACACACACACACTGACAACACACACACACACACACACACCGACAACACACACAAACACACACCGACAACACACACACACACACACACACCGACAACACACACACACCGACACACACACACAACACACACACACCGACAACACACACACACACACACCGACAACACACACACACCGACAACACACACACAACACACACACACCGACAACACACACACACACACACCGACAACACACACACACACACACACACCGACAACACACACACACCGACACACACACACAACACACACACACCGACCACACACACACACCGACAACACACACACACACACCGACAACACACACACACACACACAAACCGACAACACACACACACACACACCGACAACACACACACACACACCGACAACACACACACACACCGACAACACACACACACACACACACCGACAACACACACACACACACATCGACAACACATAAACACACACACACCGACAACACACACACACACACACTGACAACACACACACATACACACCGACAACACACAAACACACACCGACAACACACACACACACACCGACAACACACACACACACACCGACAACACAAACACACACACACACACCGACAACACACACACACACCGACAACACACACACACACACACACACACACACCGACAACACACACACACACACACCGACAACACACACACACACACACACCAACAACACACACACACACACACCGACAACACACACACACACACACACTGACAACACACACACACACACACCGACAACACACACACACACCGACAACACACACACACAACACACACACACCGACAACACACACACACACACACCGACAACACACACACACACACAGACACCGACAACACACACACACCGACACACACACACAACACACACACCGACAACACACACACACACACACCGACAACACACACACACACACCGACAACACACACACACACACACAAACCGACAACACACACACACACACACCGACAACACACACACACACCGACAACACACACACACACACACACCGACAACACACACACACACCGACAAAACACACACACACACACATCGACAACACATAAACACACACACACCGACAACACACACACACACACACTGACAACACACACACATACACACCGACAACACACACACACACACACACACACACACACACACACACCGACAACACACACACACACACACACCGACAACACACACACACAAACACCGACAACACACACACACACACACACACCGACAACACACACACACACACCGACAACACACACACACACACACCGACAACACACACACACACACACACCAACAACACACACACACACACACCGACAACACACACACACACACACACTGACAACACACACACACACACACCGACAACACACACACACACCGACAACACACACACACAACACACACACACCGACAACACACACACACACACACCGACAACACACACACACACACAGACACCGACAACACACACACACCGACACACACACACAACACACACACCGACAACACACACACACACACACCGACAACACACACACACACACCGACAACACACACACACACACACAAACCGACAACACACACACACACACACCGACAACACACACACACACCGACAACACACACACACACACACACCGACAACACACACACACACCGACAAAACACACACACACACACATCGACAACACATAAACACACACACACCGACAACACACACACACACACACTGACAACACACACACATACACACCGACAACACACAAACACACACTGACAACACACACACACCGACAACACACACACACACACCGACAACACACACACACACACCGACAACACACACACACACACACACATCGACAACACACACACACACCGACAACACACACACACACACACACACACACACCGACAACACACACACACACACACCGACAACACACACACACACACACACCAACAACACACACACACACACACCGACAACACACACACACACACACACTGACAACACACACACACACACACCGACAACACACACACACACACCGACAACACACACACACAACACACACACACCGACAACACACACACACACACAGACACCGACAACACACACACACACACAGACACCGACAACACACACACACCGACACACACACACAACACACACACACCGACAACACACACACACACACACCGACAACACACACACACACACCGACAACACACACACACACACACAAACCGACAACACACACACACACACACCGACAACACACACACACACACCGACAACACACACACACACCGACAACACACACACACACACACACCGACAAAATACACACACACACATCGACAACACATAAACACACACACACCGACAACACACACACACACACACTGACAACACACACACATACACACCGACAACACACAAACACACACCGACAACACACACACACACACCGACAACACACACACACACACACACACACACACACACACCGACAACACACACACACACACACCGACAACACACACACACACACACACCAACAACACACACACACACACACCGACAACACACACACACACACACACTGACAACACACACACACACACACCGACAACACACACACACACACACCGACAACACACACACACACACACACCGACAACACACACACACCGACACACACACACAACACACACACACACACCGACAACACACACACACACACACCGACAACACACACACAAACACCGACAACACACACACACCGACAACACACACACACACACACCGACAACACACACACACCGACACACACACACAACACACACACACACACCGACAACACACACACACACACACCGACAACACACACACACACACTGACAACACACACACATACACACCGACAACACACACACACACACCGACAACACACACACACACACCGGCAACACACACACACACACACACACCGACAACACACACACACACACACACCGACAACACACACACACACACATCGACAACACACACACACCGACAACACACACACACACACACTGACAACACACACACACACCGACAACACACACACACACACACAACACACACACACACACACCGACAACACACACACACACACCGACAACACAAAAACACACACCGACAACACACACACACACACAGACCGACAACACACACACACACACACCGACAACACACACACACACCGACAACACACACACAGACACCGACAACACACACACACCGACAACACACACACACACCGACAACACACACACACACCGACAACACACACACACACACACCGACAACACACACACACACACACCGACAACACACACACACACACCGACAACACACACACACACACACCGACAACACACACACACAACACACACACACACACCAACAACACACACACACACACCGACAACACACACACACACAACGCACACACACACACACCGACAACACACACACACACACATCGACAACACACACACACACACCGACAACACACACACAGACACCGACAACACACACACACACACACACCGACAACACACACACACACCGACAACACACACACACACACACACCGACAACACACACACACACACCGACAACACACACACACACACACCGACAACACACACACACACACACCGACAACACACACACACACAACACACACACACACACACCAACAACACACACACACCGACAACACACACACACACAACACACACACACACACCGACAACACACACACACACACACCGACAACACACACACACACACACACCAACAACACACACACACACACACCGACAACACACACACACACACACACTGACAACACACACACACACACACCGACAACACACACACACACACACCGACAACACACACACACAACACACACACACCGACAACACACACACACACACACCGACAACACACACACACACAGACACCGACAACACACACACACCGACACACACACACAACACACACACACCGACAACACACACACACACACACCGACAACACACACACACACACCGACAACACACACACACACACACAAACCGACAACACACACACACACACACCGACAACACACACACACACCGACAACACACACACACACACACACCGACAACACACACACACACCGACAACACACACACACACACACACCGACAAAACACACACACACACATCGACAACACATAAACACACACACACCGACAACACACACACACACACACTGACAACACACACACATACACACCGACAACACACAAACACACACCGACAACACACACACACACACCGACAACACACACACACACACCGACAACACACACACACACACCGACAACACACACACACACACACACACCGACAACACACACACACACCGACAACACACACACACACACACACACACACACCGACAACACACACACACACACACCGACAACACACACACACACACACACCAACAACACACACACACACACACCGACAACACACACACACACACACACTGACAACACACACACACACACACCGACAACACACACACACACACACCGACAACACACACACACAACACACACACACCGACAACACACACACACACACAGACACCGACAACACACACACACACACAGACACCGACAACACACACACACCGACACACACACACAACACACACACACCGACAACACACACACACACACACCGACAACACACACACACACACCGACAACACACACACACACACACAAACCGACAACACACACACACACACACCGACAACACACACACACACACCGACAACACACACACACACCGACAACACACACACACACACACACCGACAAAACACACACACACACATCGACAACACATAAACACACACACACCGACAACACACACACACACACACTGACAACACACACACATACACACCGACAACACACAAACACACACCGACAACACACACACACACACCGACAACACACACACACACACCGACAACACACACACACACACACCGACAACACACACACACACCGACAACACACACACACACCGACAACACACACACACACACACACACACACACACCGACAACACACACACACACACACCGACAACACACACACACACACACACCAACAACACACACACACACACACCGACAACACACACACACACACACACTGACAACACACACACACACACACCGACAACACACACACACACACACCGACAACACACACACACACACACACCGACAACACACACACACCGACACACACACACAACACACACACACACACCGACAACACACACACACACACACCGACAACACACACACAAACACCGACAACACACACACACACACCGACAACACACACACACACACACCGACAACACACACACACCGACACACACACACAACACACACACACACACCGACAACACACACACACACACACCGACAACACACACACACACACTGACAACACACACACATACACACCGACAACACACACACACACACCGACAACACACACACACACACCGGCAACACACACACACACACACACACCGACAACACACACACACACACACACCGACAACACACACACACACACATCGACAACACACACACACCGACAACACACACACACACACACTGACAACACACACACACACACACCGACAACACACACACACACACACAACACACACACACACACACCGACAACACACACACACACACACCGACAACACAAAAACACACACCGACAACACACACACACACACAGACCGACAACACACACACACACACACCGACAACACACACACACACCGACAACACACACACAGACACCGACAACACACACACACCGACAACACACACACACACCGACAACACACACACACACCGACAACACACACACACACACACACCGACAACACACACACACACACACCGACAACACACACACACACACCGACAACACACACACACACACACCGACAACACACACACACACACACACACACACACACACCACACACACACACACACACACACCGACAACACACACACACACACAACGCACACACACACACACCGACAACACACACACACACACATCGACAACACACACACACACACCGACAACACACACACACACACCGACAACACACACACACACACACACCGACACACACACACACACACCGACAACACACACACACACCGACAACACACACACACACACCGACAACACACACACACACACACCGACAACACACACACACACACACCGACAACACACACACACACAACACACACACACACACACCAACAACACACACACACCGACAACACACACACACACAACACACACACACACACACCGACAACACACACACACACACACGACAACACACACACA
>NW_027675595.1:137500-142500 GCF_965601325.2 Salmo salar | reverse complement strand
ACACACACACACACACACCGACAACACACACACACACACATCGACAACACAAACACACACACACCGACAACACACACACACACACACACGACAACACACACACATACACACCGACAACACACAAACACACACCGACAACACACACACACACACCGACAACACACACACACACACCGACAACACACACACACACACACACACCGACACACACACACACACACCGACAACACACACACACACACACACACACACACACACACCGACAACACACACACACACACACCGACAACACACACACACACACACACCACACACACACACACACACACCGACAACACACACACACACACACACACACACACACACACACACACCGACAACACACACACACACACACCGACACACACACACACACACACACACACACACACACCGACAACACACACACACACAACACCGACAACACACACACACACACACCGACACACACACACACACACACACACCGACAACACACACACAACACACACCGACAACACACACACACACACGACAACACACACACACACACACCGACAACACACACACACACACACCGACAACACACACACACACACACGACAACACACACACACACACACACACCGACAACACACACAACACACACCGACAACACACACACACACACACACACACCGACAACACACACACACCGACACACACACACAACACACACACACCGACAACACACACACACACACACCGACAACACACACACACACACCGACAACACACACACACACACACACACCGACAACACACACACACACACACCGACAACACACACACACACACACGACACACACACACACACACCGACACACACACACACACACACACACCGACACACACACACACACCGACAACACACACACACACACCGACAACACACACACACACACACAACACACGACACACACACACACACACACACCGACAACACACACACACACACCGACAACACACACACACACCGACAACACACACACACACACACACCGACAACACACACACACACACACCGACAACACACACACACACACACCGACAACACACACACACACACACGACAACACACACACACACACACCGACAACACACACACACACACACACACACACACACACACACACACCGACAACACACACACACACACACACCGACAACACACACACACACACACCGACAACACACACACACACACAACACGACAACACACACACACACACACACCGACAACACACACACACACACACGACAACACACACACACACACACCGACAACACACACACACACCGACAACACACACACACACACACACAACGACAACACACACACACACACACCGACAACACACACACACACACACACACAACACACACACACACCGACAACACACACACACACACACACCGACAACACACACACACACACACCGACAACACACACACACACACACACCGACAACACACACACACACACACACGACACACACACACACACACACCGACAACACACACACACACACACCGACAACACACACACACACACACCGACAACACACACACACACACACCGACAACACACACACACACACACACACCGACAACACACACACACACACACACGACACACACACACACACACACACCGACAACACACACACACCGACACACACACACACACACACACACCGACAACACACACACACACACACGACAACACACACACACGACAACACACACGACAACACACACACACCGACAACACACACACACACACACCGACAACACACACACACACACACACGACAACACACACACACACACCGACAACACACACACACACACACCGACAACACACACACACACACCGACAACACACACACACACACCGACAACACACACACACACACACCGACAACACACACACACACACACCGACAACACACACACACACACCGACAACACACACACACACCGACAACACACACACACACACACCGACAACACACACACACACACACGACAACACACACACACACACACACCGACAACACACACACACACACACCGACAACACACACACACACACACCGACAACACACACACACACACACACACACACACACACACACACACCACACACACACACACACGACACACACACACACACACACCGACAACACACACACACACACCGACAACACACACACACACACACACACACACACACACACACACGACAACACACACCGACACACACACACACACACACCGACAACACACACACACACACACCGACAACACACACACACACACACCGACAACACACACACACACACACCGACAACACACACACACACACACGACAACACACACACACACACACACCGACACACACACACACACACACCGACAACACACACACACACACACACACCACACACACACACACACCGACAACACACACACACACACACCGACAACACACACACACACACACCGACAACACACACACACACACCGACAACACACACACACACACACCGACAACACACACACACACACACCGACAACACACACACACACACCGACAACACACACACACACACACCGACAACACACACACACACACCGACAACACACACACACACACACACCGACACACACACACACACACCGACAACACACACACACACACACCGACAACACACACACACACACACCGACAACACACACACACACACACACAACACACACACACACACACCGACAACACACACACACACACACGACAACACACACACACACACCGACAACACACACACACACACACACCGACAACACACACACACACACACACACACACACACACACACACACACACCGACAACACACACACACACACACCGACAACACACACACACACACACCGACAACACACACACACACACCGACAACACACACACACACACACCGACAACACACACACACACACACGACAACACACACACACACACCGACAACACACACACACACACACACACACACACACACACACACACACACACACACACCGACAACACACACACACACACCGACAACACACACACACACACACCGACACACACACACACACACACACACCGACAACACACACACACACACACCGACAACACACACACACACACACACACACACACACACACACACACACCGACAACACACACACACACACACCGACAACACACACACACACACCGACAACACACACACACACACACACGACAACACACACACACACACACCGACAACACACACACACACACCGACAACACACACACACACACACACGACAACACACACACACACACCGACAACACACACACACACACCGACAACACACACACACACACACCGACACACACACACACACACACCGACAACACACACACACACACACCGACAACACACACACACACACACGACAACACACACACACACACCGACAACACACACACACACACGACAACACACACACACACACACACACACACACACACACACCGACAACACACACACACACACACGACAACACACACACACACACACCACACACACACACACACACACACCGACAACACACACACACACACACGACAACACACACACACACACACACACACACACACACACACACACACCGACAACACACACACACACACACCGACAACACACACACACACACACACACACACACACACACACACACACCGACAACACACACACACACACACGACAACACACACACACACACCGACAACACACACACACACACACCGACAACACACACACACACACACCGACAACACACACACACACACACCGACACACACACACACACACACCGACAACACACACACACACACACCGACAACACACACACACACACACCGACAACACACACACACACACCGACAACACACACACACACACACCGACAACACACACACACACACCGACAACACACACACACACACACACGACACACACACACACACACACACACACACACACCGACAACACACACACACACACACCGACAACACACACACACACACACCGACAACACACACACACACACACCGACAACACACACACACACACCGACAACACACACACACACACACCGACAACACACACACACACACACCGACAACACACACACACACACACGACAACACACACACACACACACACACACACACACACACACACACACACCGACAACACACACACACACACCGACAACACACACACACACACACCGACAACACACACACACACACACCGACAACACACACACACACACACCGACAACACACACACACACACACCGACAACACACACACACACCGACAACACACACACACACACACCGACAACACACACACACACACACCGACAACACACACACACACACACCGACAACACACACACACACACACGACACACACACACACACACCGACAACACACACACACACACACCGACAACACACACACACACACCGACAACACACACACACACACCGACAACACACACACACACACACGACAACACACACACACACACACACCGACAACACACACACACACACACACACACACACACACACACCGACAACACACACACACACACACACACACACACACACACACACCGACAACACACACACACACACACCGACAACACACACACACACACACCACAACACACACACACACACACGACAACACACACACACACACACCACACACACACACACACACACCGACAACACACACACACACACACCGACAACACACACACACACACCGACAACACACACACACACACCGACACACACACACACACACACACCGACAACACACACA
>NW_027675595.1:127500-132500 GCF_965601325.2 Salmo salar | reverse complement strand
ACCGACAACACACACACACACACGACACACCGACACACACACACACACACCGACAACACACACCACACACACACACCGACAACACACACACACACACGACAACGACAACACACACACACACCGACAACACACACACACACACGACACTGACACACACACACACACACACACCGACAACACACACACACACACCGACAACACACGCACACACACCGACAACACCACACACACACACCGACAACACACACACACACACACGACAGCACACACACACACACACCGACAACACACACACACAACACCGACAACACACACACACACACACCGACAACACACACACGCACACCGACAACACACACACACACACGACACACACACACACACACACCGACAACACACACACACACACACCGACAACACACACACACACACACACACACACCGACAACACACACACACACACACACCGACAACACACACACACAAACACCGACAACACACACACACACACACACACACCGACAACACACACACACACACACGAACAACACACACACACACACACCGACAACACACACACACACACACACTGACAACACACAGACACACACACGACACACACACACCGACAACACACACACACGAACACACCGACAACACACACACACACCGACAACACACACACACACACCGACAACACACACACACACACATCGACAACACACACACACACACACACCGACAACACACACACACACACACTGACAACACACACACAACACACCGACAACACACAAACGCACACCGACAACACACACACACACACCGACAACACACACACACACCGACACACACGACACACACACACACACACCGACAACACACACACACACACACCGACAACACACACACACACCGACAACACACACACACACACACACACACACACGACAACACACACACACACACACACCGACAACACACACACACACACACCGACAACACACACACACACACCGACAACACACACACACACACACCGACAACACACACACACACACACCGACAACACACACACACACACACCGACAACACACACACACACACCGACACACACACACACGACAACACACACACACACGACACACACGCACAACACACACACACAGCACACGACAACACACACACACACACACACCGACAACACACACACACACACCGACCGACACACACACACACACACCGACAACACACACACACACACACACACAACCGACAACACACACACACCGACACACACGCACACACACACACACACACACCGACAACACACACGCACACACACCGACAACACACACACACACACACACAACCGACACACACACACACACACACGACAACGCACACACACACACACGACAACACACACACGCACACACGACAACACACACACACACACACTGACACACACACACACACACACCGACAACACACACACACACGACACACCGACAACACACACACACACACCGACAACACACACACACACACACCGACAACACACACACACACACCGACAACACACACACACACACCGACAGCACGCACACACACACACAACACACACACCGACAACACACACACACACACACCGACAACACACACACACACACACCGACAACACACACACACACACACACCGACAACACACACAACACACACACACACACCGACAACACACACACACACACACACGACAACACACACACACACACCGACAACGCACACACACACACCGACAACACACACACACACCGACAACACACACACACACACACCGACAACACACACACACACACACCGACAACACACACACACACACCGACAACACACACACACACACACACCGACACACACACACACCGACACACACACCGACACACACACACACACGACGACACACACACACACACCGACAACACACACACACACACACACGACAACACACACACACACACCGACAACACACACACACACACACACACACACACACACACCGACAACACCACACACACACACACCGACAACACACACACACACACACCACACACACACACACCGACAACACACACACACACACACACACCGACAACACACACACACACACCGACAACACACACACACACACACCGACAACACACACACACACACACGACAACACACACACACACACACCGACAACACACACACACACACCGACAACACACACACACACCACAACACCACACACACACACAACACACACACACACGACACACACACACACACACCGACAACACACACACACACACACCGACAACCACACACACACACACCGACAACACACACACACACACCGACAACACACACACACACACACACACACACACACACACACGACAACACACACACACACACACCGACAACACACACACACACACGACAACACACACACACACACACACACACACACACACACCGACAACACACACACACACACACCGACAACACACACACACACAACACCGACAACACACACACACACACACACACACACCGACAACACACACACACACACCGACAACACACACACACACCGACAACACACACACACACACACGACAACACACACACACACACACCACACACACACACACACACACACCGACACACACACACACACACCACGACAACACACACACACACACCGACAACACACACACACACACACGACACACACACACACACACACCGACAACACACACACACACACACCGACAACACACACACACACACACCGACAACACACACACACACACACCGACAACACACACACACACACACCGACAACACACACACACACACCGACACAACACACACACACACACACACCGACAACACACACACACACACACCGACAACACACACACACCACCGACACACACACACACACACACCGACAACACACACACACACACCGACAACACAACACACACACACCGACAACACACACACACACACCGACAACACACACACACACACCACCGAACACACACACACACACACACCGACAACACACACACACACACCGACAACACACACACACACACCGACAACACACACACACACACACCGACACACACACACACACACACCGACACACACACACACACACACCGACAACACACACACACACACCGACAACACACACACACACACCGACAACACACACACACACACACAACACACACACACACACCGACAACACACACACACACACACCGACAACACACACACACACACCACACCGACACACACGACAACACACACACACACACCGACAACACACACACACACACACACACACACGACAACACACACACACACACACGACAACACACACACACACACACACGACAACACACACACACACACACACGACAACACACACACACACACACACGACAACACACACACACACACACCGACACACACACACACACACGACAACACACACACACACACACCGACAACACACACACACACACACCGACAACACACACACACACACACGACAACACGACACACACGACACACACACACACACACCGACAACACACACACGACACACACACACACACACACACACCGACAACACACACACACACACACCGACAACACACACACACACGACACACACACACACACACACACACACCGACAACACACACACACACACGACAACACACACACACACACACACACACACACACACACACACCGACAACACACACACACACACCGACAACACACACACACACACACACACACACACACACACCGACACCACAACACACACACACACCGACAACACACACACACACACACCGACAACACACACACACACACACCGACAACACACACACACACACACCGACAACACACACACACACACACACACCGACAACACACACACGACACACACACACACACACACACCGACAACACACACACACACACCGACAACACACACACACACACGACACACACACACACACACACCGACACACACACACACACACACACACGACAACACACACACCGACACACACACACACACACACACCACCGACAACACACACACACACACACCGACAACACACACACACACACACCGACAACACACACACAACACACCGACAACACACACACACACACCGACAACACACACACACACACGACAACACACACACACACACACACCGACAACACACACACACACAACACCACACACACACACACACACACGACAACACACACACACACACCGACAACACACACACACACACCGACAACACACACACACACACACCGACAACACACACACACACACACACGACACACACACACACACACCGACAACACACACACACACACACCGACAACACACACACACACACACCGACAACACACACACACACACACCGACAACACACACACACACACACCGACAACACACACACACACACCGACAACACACACACACACACCGACAACACACACACACACACACCGACAACACACACCACACACACCGACAACACACACACACACACACGACACACACACACACACACACACACCGACAACACACACACACACACCGACAACACACACACACACACACCGACAACACACACACACACCGACAACACACACACACACACCGACAACACACACACACACACACCGACAACACACACACACACACCGACAACACACACACACACACACACGACAACACACACACACACACCGACACACACACACACGACAACACACACACACACACACCACACACACACACACACACGACAACACACACACACACACCGACAACACACACACACACACACGACAACACACACACACACACCGACAACACACACACACACACACGA